>NC_133935.1:88575814-88677847 GCF_031877795.1 Strix aluco | reverse complement strand
TCCCGCGGTGGGGGCCAGGCCCCGGCAGCCGCATTGTGCCACGCAGCACCCCAAGAGCGGGGCCCGTCCCCAGGGGCACCCCCACACCCCCCATCCTGCACCCTGCACCCCACTGCCATGCCAAGGAGTGCAGGGGGGTAGAGCCCCCCAGCCCCGCTCACTGCTCCCCACACTTGGGGGACAAAGCCAGGCTGGAGGGCCAAAGCCTCATCCTGCCTCCCTTCCTCCCAGCCCAGTACAGGCCAGTGCCCCCAGTTCAGCGAGTCCCTCCTGCCCCACGCTGCCCAGCAGCCCTGTCCCTTGGGGGGGCAGCACCCGGCCCCCCCCCAGCGCTTCAGCCAGCGCAGGGCAGGAGCCACTCGCCAGGGACGTGCGGCTGCACGCACCTTCTCCCAGGGCTAATTTCGGTTTAATGTTTTTAAACATCACATGGGGCCTTTTAAAACAATTAAGGAATGTAAATCCGCAGAGGTCAGACCAGTCTCGGCCTTCCCCCGCGGCAGAACCAGCTCACCCAAAACGGGGGGGGGCACGGGGGGGGGGGTGGCAGGCGTTGGGGTTCGGGGTGCTGCTCCTCCAGCCGGGCAGCCAGAGCTCAGCGGGGGGGGGGGCTCCCCACCAGCCCACCTCGTAAGGACCCCCCCGCCCCTGCTTCTTGCTCCAGGACAGGGTCTGGGTGTCCCCAGGGGTGGGGTGGGGAGCCCCCAGCACCCAGGGTGCCCAAGTTGGGGGTCCGCATCCTAGGCTGGGGGTGCCCGCACCCCCTCCCTGCCTTTTCCCCCCACGGCGGGCAGGGGCAGCGGAGGGGCCGGGGGCCTCCGCGTGCTCCACATCGCTGGGATTCTTCCGCATTATCAGGACACAAAGGCTTCAAACAGCCGGTGCCCGCGCGGGGGGATTTGTGGCAGCACCTGATCTCGGGGCAGTGGGAACGGGGCAGGGGGGGGTGGCGGGGACAGACCCCCCCGAGCGGGGCTGTGGGTCCAGCCCCTGCCCAAAGCGGCACAAACCCTCCGTGCGTCTCCCCGGGGGAGTCTCTGCGGCCCGCCGGGCCCTTCCACTTGTTTGTGGCTGGATTATCCCAGAGAGGGAGAAATCCGGCAGGAAAACCCCGCGGCGGAGCTGCGGGCGAGGGCACGCGGGGCCGGACACCCCGGCACGGCCCGCGACCGATGCCCGGAGCTCAGTGCCACCGCGGTGTCCCCACGGGCCCTGCTGCGGTGGGAAGTCACCCTGCGGCCTGCCGGCACGGCTCTGACGTGATGCCGGCGCTCCAAAGCAAAGCCCGGGCCGTGCCGGGGGTCCTGGCGGGGGTTCACCCCCCGGCACCTCGAGCAGGTCCCGGTGCGGGGCAGTGTCAGCCGGGGCCACCCCGGGGCCAAACCCGGGTCACCGGCACCCACGTGAGCCTGGGCGGGATGCGGGGGGGGGTCTGGCTACTCTGGCTAATTAGTGTTTGCTTAATGTGGGTTATGGGGGGGGAGCAGCCCCTCGCTGCAGTCCCCCCTTCCCACGCTGCAGGGGGGGGAGCGCGGGGCAGGGGCGTGGCTGGGACCCCCGGCACCCCTCGGGTCTGGGTGCTGCCCTGGGGCAGAGGAGGAGCAGGGGCAGGAGAGGGAGGACAGGGAGCGGGGACAGGGGCAGGGACAGGCACAGGGGCAGCAGCGGGCGCAGGGGCAGGGACACCCCCCCCAGCTGCCCGGGCCCGCGGCAGAGGCGTGGCCGAGCCCCGGGGGTCCCGCTGCCGGGGCAGAACCGTCTCCCCCCGCCCCTCGGGGATCGCGGCTCCCGGGGCGCTGGGAAGGACCCCGAGTCCTGCTTCACCGCCCGGCCGGGCTGGAGCTGGCCACCGGCCCGTAGACACCCCGGCGGAGCCCGCCGCTGCCGCTGCGGCCGGTAACCGGTGCCCGGGCTCAGCCGCACCCAGGACCGCGCCGAGACCGGACCCGCACCGGGAGCTGCCGCCGCCCGGCCGGGCCGTGGCTCTCGGCGGGGGCTGGGCCGCCCTTGCCCGCTCCCTCTCTCCCGGAGGCCGCCTGGCTTCCAGCCGTGGGAATCAATCGCGAAGCTTCAATTAGCTTAATTGCTCCTGGCTGAGGCCCCGGGGGAGGGCGGGGGCTGGGAGCAGCGGCTCCGGGCTCCCGCTCGCCAAAAAAGCGCTTTTTGGTGGGGGGGGCGGGCAGGTGCGTGGAAGAGGAGCGGGGTGGGCTGCACCCCCGCCACGGCCCACGAGCACCCACTCGGCCCGGAAGGGGTGGGTGCGGGAGCGGTGGGTGCGGGAGCGGTGGGTGCAGGACCTGGGGCACCCAGGGCTTCTCCTGGCCCCCGCATGGGCGCTGCTTCGCCCCACATCGTGGCGTCACCCCTCGTCACGGCAGAGCCCCCCCAGTCATGTCTGAGCCCCCCCACCACACCCGAGCTCCCCCCTCACGGCAGAGCCCCCCGCGCGGTGGCTGAGCCCCCCCCCCATGGAGTGGAGCCGTGTGGGCGCTGGGGGGGTGCTGGGGAGAACTGACTGGGAATCCCCCTCCGAGCTGGGAATTTGGGGGGTTCTCCCGAGGAGCCACGTGGAAACGGGCCAGTGGGGCAACCGGCAGCAACCCCCCCCACCGAAACCGGCGCGTCGCCCGGCTGGGACAGAGGGACCGGGGCGGGGGCTCTGCCACCCAAAACGCACCCCCCCCCCCCCCCCCCCCGTGTACCCAGAGGGCCCACGGCCCTGCTCTGGGGGGGGGGGGGGGGGAGGGGGGAGGCCGGGCAGAGCCCACCAGCCGTGGCCGGGACCCCCGGCCCCATCAATCCCCCCCCCCCCCATGGGGCCGGGGGGGTGCCCAGCCCCGAGGGCGCCCGGGGGTCGCCGTGTCCCCGCAGCATTTCCCGAGCTGTCCCAGCCCGGCACGGGGACACACCGAGTGCCTCCGCCTGCAGCCCCCGCTGCCGGGGGGGCACGGGGGGTGCCCCATCGCCGCCCCCCCAGCTCCTCCGGCCACTCGGGGTGCGACCGGCCGAGCCGGGGCTCAGGGACGTCCGAACCCGCCATCGCCCGGCTCTTCCCGAGGGGTTTGAAACCCAGACGAAGGTTTCGGGTGCTGGAGGCTGACAAGGGGGTGCAGGGCAGAGCCCCCCCCCCCCCGGCTCCTCCCGGGGCAGAGCCCCCCCGCTGGGGATGAACTGAGGGCGCTGGGCGCTTTGCTGTGGCCCTGTAAACACTGGGAGCGTCCCCAGTGTCCCCAGCACCTCCAGTGTTCCCAGTGTCCTCAATGTCCCCAGCATCCCCAGCACCTCCAGTGCTCCCAGTGTCCCCAGCATCCTCAGTGTCCCCAGCATCCTCAGCATCTCCAGTGTCCCCAGCATCCCCAGTGCCCCAGTGTCCTCAGCATCCTCAGCATCTCCAGTGTCCCCAGCATCCCCAGCACTCCCACATCCCCAGTGTCCCCAGTGTCCCCAGGGTCTCCAGTGTCCCACGGAAGGGCCCGGCCCCGGGGACAGCAGACGAGGGCACTTGCCGTCGGTGAGACGGGACCCGGCCGAGGGGTGCGGGGCCGGCGCTGGGGGGTCCCACGGCGCGTGGGATGGGGGACGCGGGGGCAGACTGTCGGGGCCGGGGGCTGTGCCCAGGGTCCGTCCCTCCGCCTGCACCCACTCCCGGCTCTGCCGTTCCCCGGGGGGGGCAGCGCTGGGACCCGGACCCCCGGGAAGGGATGCAGCCTGGGGACCCTCTGCCACAGGGATGGGGACCTTGGTCCCCTGTCACCCACCCCAGAGGTTGTGGCCGTGCCGGGGGGACACCGCAGACAGGAAGCCGGGGCTGTGCACAGACCCCCGCAGCACCCTGGGAGGGTCCCAGCACGCACCCCTTCCACCCAGCACCGGGCACGGCGCACCCCACGCACCCCCCACCCTCGGGTGCTCCCAGGGCAGCTCATCCCCATTTCCCGCTCCCGTTCTCCCGCACCGCTCCGGTCCCACGTCCCCGCTGTCACTCGCTGCCCGTTCCGGCTGCCGGTGGTGGGGCGGCTGCCTCGGCGCATCCCCCGGCCCTGTGCATGGGGTGTGAGGACACGGGGACGCGGGGACACGGGGACGCGGGGACACCCCATTGGGGACGCACCCCCCGGCACGGCGGAGCCGCAACAACCCCAGCGCAAACCCTGGAAAGAGGCCGAGGGCTGGGCACGGGCACGAGGACGCCTGCGGCCCGCTGCCACCGGGCACCCGCTGCCCCAGCGCCGTGGGACCGGTGTCCCCGGAGGTACCCGGTGCCGTGGGACCGTGGGTCTGTCCTGCGGCGGGGGCTGCGCCGCGGCACGGTGCTGCCCGGGAGCGGGCGCTGGCCCAGCGGGGGCGGGGGGGGCGATGCCGCAGCTGAGGGCACACAGCCCCTCCCGCCGTGCCCAGGGGCCCCCCAACATAAACCGGGGTTCATCCCGATCTACCCTGGGGGAGGGGGCCCCCACCCACCGCCCCGCACGTGGCAGCGCTTGGCATAAAAGCGGGGAGCGGCGGTGGTGGTGCTGGGGCGCGGTGCCGGTCCTGGCAGCGGGGCTCCGGGGGGACCCCGGGGGGGTTCCCGGGGTGGGGAGGGGGCGTCCAGCCCGGTGCCGGCGGCACGGAGCCGCTCGTGTCCCGGCACGCGGCGGCCGGCGACACCGGGGCGGTGCAAGGGGCGTGCGGGATGGCATCGCCCGCGAGGGGGTGCGGGGGGACCCCGCTCCGTGGGGGGCTGCTGGGCCTGGCCGTGCCCCACACCCCGCGCACCCAGGGGCACCGGGGAGGGGGGGGATACCGTCTGCCGGGGGGCGGGGGGCGGCTGCTGCCCGCGGGTTTGGCCCAGCCGGGCCGTGCCGGGGCCCGGCTCAGCGGCCCAGGCCGGGCGGTGCCCAGCTGCCCCCCCATCCCGCACGCACCCCACGTCCCGCTCCCGCGTGGGAGTGGGAACGGGGATTTTCTCCGATGAATCATCCCCCGCCGTGCCGCGGCCTGTGCCCGCCAGCCCCGCTCGCCGCCGGTCGGCGGGGCCTGGCCCGGGACCCCCGGCCACGCGCCCTAGCACATGGTGGCGGCTCCAGGGCACGGTGGCCACGGGCCGGGCCGGGGTGGCCACGCTGTCAGTGGGGGCTGCTGCTGCGGCCGGCGCTCCGGGGCTGTGCCGGGCCACCGGCCACCGGCATCTCTGGCCAGCCGCGTCCCCCCGGTGTGCCGGGCGGCGGCGGAGGGACCGGGGTGTCGGTGGGAGCTGCCTGGGACCAGGGACGGCCGGGATGGCCTCAGCGCCCCGGTAGGCACCGGCACGGGCTGCCCGAAGGCCCGATCCTGGCCCCGGCCGCGCCGGCGTGGACTCGGCACCGCGTCCTCCCACCGTCCCCGGGGGCGAGGGGCGGCACAGCCCCCCCAGGTGTGTCCTGGCACCGCCCGGGCGGGTGCAGGGGACGGGGTCACCGCGCCCCACAGATCCCGAATCTCCCGGGGCCCTGGGGGGTCCCGTCCTTCCCGGGGGTCTGTGCAAAACGGGGGGTGCATGCACACTGTGGGGGGTGCACACCCGTGGGTCTGTATGTATGGGGACTGTGCACACTGGGGGGGTGTGCACACGCGGGTGGTCCCTGCACACGCGTGTCCCTGAACACGCGGGGGTCCCCGCACATGCCTGTGCACACGCGTGTCTGTGCACACTGGGGGTCCCTGCACACGCGTGTTGGTCCGTTCACACTCGGTCAGCCCCTGCACAAGCGTGTCTATGTACACTGGGGGTCCCTTTGTATGCGTGTCTGCACACCCGGGGGTCCCCACACATGCCTGGTTGTGCACACGCGTGTCAGTCTGTGCACACCCAGGTGTCCCTGCACACCCGAGGGGTCTGTGCACACTCAGTCGGCCCGTGCACATGCATGTCTGTGCACACTCAGTCGGGCCCCACACATATGTGTCAGTCTGCGCACACTGGGTGTCCCTTTACACGCATGTCCGTGCACACCGGGGGTCCCTGCACACCCCTGGCTGTGCACATGCGTGTTGGTCCGTGCACACCCGGGGGGGGTCTGTGCACACTCAGTTGGCCCGTCCACACGGTGTCTGTACACACCGGGGATCCCCCCACACATGCGTGTCCATGCACACTCGGGGGTCCCCACACACGCGTGTCTGTGCACACCCAGGGGTCCCTCCACACGTGTTTCGGTCTGTGCACGCTCAGTTGACCCATCCACACACATGTCCCCGCACACTCTGGGTCCGTGCACACGCGTGTCCGTGCACACTCTGGGTTCCCTTTACACACGTGTCCGTGCACACTCGGGGTCCCCCCACACGCGTGTCCCCGCACACCCGTGGCCGCCCCCCCGCCGCGGGGAACACCCGTGTCTTGGCCCCGCCCCTCGCGTCTTGGCCCCGCCCCTACATGACCCCGCCTCTCTGTGGCCCCGCGCCGCCCCTCCCGGCGCGCCCAATGGGCTGCGGGGTCCCGCCCCCCGCGGCGGCGGCGGCGCATGCGCAGTGCGGACGGGCCCGGGCCGGCCGCGCGAGGGGGGCCAAGATGGCGGCGGTCGGCGGGAGGCGCGGGCGGGCGGGGAGTGCGGCGGCGGCGGCGGGGCTGTGAGCGCGGCGCAGCGGCCGCCGCCCCCGCCATGGCCCGCCTGGCCGACTACTTCGTCCTGGTGGGCTACGACCCCGGCAAGCGCGGTGAGCGGCGGCGGGGGGCGGCGCGGGGCCGGCGGGGCGCGACCGCTGTCACCCGCCGCGGGGGAGGGGCGCGGGCGGCGCCGCGGCTGAGGGGGGATGTGAGGGGCGGGGAGGGGCAGCGGGCCCACGCGGGACCGCGGCGGCCGGGGGTGCGGGCCTGGGCCGGGGATGGGGCCGCGCCCGCGCGACGTGGCGGGCGCCCGGCTGGGCCGGCGGGCGGGACCGGGGGCGGGGGGCCCGGCCGGGACCGGGGAGCGGCCGGCGGGGGCCCTCAACCGGCGGGGCTGCGCCGTGAGGGGCCGCGGGCAGGGCCCAGGCCCTTTCCCCCGGGCTGGTTACTGCCCCCGCGCCGTGAAGCTCCTCACAGCGGGCCCGGGGGGAGAAGCCCCGGCGCTGGGTCTGCGCAGCTCCAGCTGCCCCGTCCCCGGCGTTCTTCACCGGCAGCCAGAAACGTTTGTGCGTAGCTCTGCCAAATTACAGTTTCGGTAATTTTAGGGGCTGCCCCCCCCCCCCCTTCCCAGCCATCATTGAGCCATCACCGCTCCGGAAGCAGCGGCTGGCGTTGGTTTGCGGTGGGGGGTTTCTGCTCTGCGATCCCCGCTCCCCCCTGCCCCGAGCAGCCCACAGCTCCCTCGGGCGGGGACGTGGGGCCCTGGCCGGTGCGTTTGGGCTCACGCCGCTGCCTTGGAGCTCCCGACCCCCGGGTTTGGTTAAAAACCTCATCCGTCTGTCCTCGGCCCACGTCTGTGCTTGTCTTCAGGTGCTGGGGCGGGTTGTCTTGGTCACGGGGGTTTATTTATTGGGGTTTTGGGGGCTTTTTCCATCGTGCTTTCTTCTGCCTTTGGGCGCCCAACTGCTCTTTGGTAAAAATGAGCTTTACCAGCGTTATGAATGAGCTTAAGTTTACCTAAAATAAGGACTTTTTTGCAGAACGCACACCGAGAGCATCTTTTCCCCGAGCTGCATGTTCACGGAAGAGGAGGCCGTTGGCTGGGAATGTTTTCAGTGTGTGCTCGGAGCTGAGGAGGGGGAATCTGTTTCCACGCAGCGCCCGTTTAGACGGGGCTTTGAGTCTTACGGCGGGTCGTTGGGGCCGTCGTACGGCCGCGAGCGCCGAGTGCAGACCCAGCACCCGTCACCTATCCTCCGTCCCTCTGCTTCCCGGGCGGGCAGGTGGCCTGGATCGGAGTGTTGAGGATTTTTTAAGTAGTGGCTGATCGCGTGCTGGGGTGTTTTGTTGTTGTTGTTGTTGTTATTATTATTATTGCAGGCGTCTTCCCATGCTGTCCCAGCATCCCGTAGCATCGCAGCGGGCAGGAGTTGCTCTCCCCCCGTGGTGCCTTGGGGTCGGACTCTGCCTGCGGGAGGTGGCTGTCCCCCCCAGCAGCGGATGCTGCGGCCTCTCCGGGAGCGAGTGGAGGGCCGGGGCGATGCTTGACGGCTGTACCGTCTTCACCTCGCTTCTGAGGGCCGTCCCCGGGGCCTCTGAGAACTTCTGTCTGCGCCCTCGCGCTCGCCTTGGCCTCCCTCGTCGAGCTGCAGCGGATATTCGCAGCCTGAAAGCGGTGGCGGGCGGTGGCGGTTAGTGCCTGCCCGGCTGCGGTGCGGCTTGCGGAGTGCTGCAGTCTTGTGCTCCTTGTTTTGGGGCTCGGAAAGCTGAGTTTTAGAAGGGAATGATAAATGCCACGCGTCTTCCCAGAGTCACCTGAGACTTGTTTGGGGAAGACGGACAGTGCTGTGAGGTGAAGTGGTTAATTGCAGTGGGGCATTGAAGAGGAAGGAGCTCGCAGTTAATGAGTTGCATTTCTCTGACTTATACGCTCACTTTTTAAATTTTAAAACTCATCTGTAGCGTACAGGCCAGAGAACAGAGCTGAACGTGCTTGTGTTTGGGGCTAGTACAGGCCTCAGCAAAACATCCAGCCTTGACTCGAAAGCCAGTAGCGGGTTTTGGGAGTCTGAAAACCCACCACCAGCCGCGGCGCTTGTCCGGCGGTGGCTGTCCCAGTAAAAACGTGTCTGTGTCTACCCTGAACCCACCTGAGCTCAGCCGCTGGTCTTGGGTCTGAGACCCTTGAACCAGGAGACGTAGGGAGGGGGTTATTAGCTCCGCTCTCAGACTGTAGTCCTGTTCTGATTAGTGGTGTGGGGGAGAGTTTCAGACCTTCTCAGGCTGTGTTTTGCCTGGGCAGAGCTGCTCGAGGTCTGCGGGGCTGCTGGCTCCCCGGGACTGAGGATGGAGACCTGGGCACTGCCGGGGGGCCCACAGGGGTGGTTTGTCCGGGTCGGCAGATGTGCAGCTGTCTTCCTCGAGCGCAGCAGAGGTGTGAGGTGGGCAGGAGATGTGGCCGGGATGCCGCGGGGACCTTCTGCTGCACAGCCCGAGCCTCCCTGCTGCCGAGATCACCACGCGGCCTCGCCGGGGTGAGGTACCCAGGGGTCGGGGTGTCCCCTGGCCAGCACTGCGTCGATGCCTCTTCGGGCTGGCGACAGCTAGAGCAGAGCCCTTTCCCGTCCTGGTTTGTGGGTGCCCAAGGGCTCTCCTGAGCTGTGCGCTGGGCAGTTTGAAGCCAGGCGTCTGTCCAAGTGATGTGCCGAGCCCTCCCCAGGATCCGTCCACTAAGGATGCAAAGATTGATACGGTTATTTGATTTTGGGTATCAGTGCAGCAGTGCTGGCTCCCCACCTACTGTCCTGCTCCGTGTTCCCCCTCCCTGCAGGGAGCTTAGATAATGTTTGGAGGAAGGGCACGCCGCTCTCATCTGCCAGTGACTAATTGCTTTACAGGTTGGGTTGGTCTTGCCGTAGCCTGGGCTGCTGTCGCAGCTCTGCCGTGCTGTGCTGGCACCTCCCTGCCCCCTGTAAACAAACCAGGGCTGGGGGGGACCTGCACAGCAGCTGGGGGGGCTCGGCTGGGCTGGATGGGCCCCTTGGCACAGGCAGGGAGGGGGCTCTGCTCTGCCCGTGGCCTGGATGGGGGCACTGGGCAGAGACATGTTTGCGTGTGGCTGCGGAGGAGTTCATGTGCCAGTAGGATTCGTGGTCAGGCAGAGAGGGGTTTGAGGTTGGGGACAGGGAAAGGGGAAGCTCTGCCGGGGTGGGGGGACCTGAGGTAGCTCTGCATCATCTCCAGAGGTAGAATCACAGCATGGTTTGGGTTGAAGGGATGTTAAAGCCCATCCAGTGCCACCCCCTGCCCCGAGCAGGGACACATTCCACTAGCCCAGGTTGCCCAAAGCCCCGTCCAACCTGACCTTGAACCCTTCCAGGGAGGGGGCAGCCACAGCTTCTCTGGGCAACCTGTGCCAGGGCCTCACCCCCCTCACAGGGAACAATTTCTCCCTTAGATCTCATCTAAATCTCCCCTCTGTCAGTTTAAACCCGTTCCCCCTCGTCCTATCCCTCCCCCCTGATGACGAGTCCCTCCCCCCTTTCCTGTAGCCCCTTTCAGTCCTGGGAGGCCGCTCTAAGGTCTCCCCGGAGCCTTCTCTTCTCCAGCTGAACCCCCCAACTCTCTCAGCCTCTCCTCACAAGGTGTTACTGTAGCTCAGCGCAGTTTTATGGGAACAAAACCGAAAGCGAGAGAGACGAGCTTGAGGGCTGAAGTGGGGTTTGGCAGAGCCGTTGTGGGGCTGGGTGGAGGCTCTGGGTGCCGCGGTGGAGGCCAGCACACCGCAGGGTTTGCCGGGGTTCGCAGTTGGCATCTGCTCCCGCTGCGGCGCGTTACCTTCCCGAAGGGCCCGGTCCGCCCCGGCGCACACGCTCGTGACGCAGAGTCACGGTGGCCACTGGAAGCAGCGTCTCTGCTGGCGTTGTGCTCGTCTGGAAGGATGAGGAAAATGACCGTTAACTCTTTCAAGAAACGTGTTGTCTGGGTGTGAAACCGATGTCTTTGGGGTACAGCGCGAGGTCCTGCGGCTGGCCGGCATGACCCTGTGCTGGGCCGGCAGCTGGCTGCTTTTCCTCCGGTTTTGGGAGCCCCGCTCCGCTGTGCTGAGCCGCGGGGCTGCGTCCAGGGAGGCAGCACACACAGTGGGAAGAGCTCCAGCTGCCTGACCCTGCCATCCGTGTGTCCGGGTTGGCTGTGGCCGTGCTCCGCGCCAGCTCCCGTGGCCGTGCGCGGGTTGGGGAGCGGGGCCGCGCGCTCCGCGCCTGCGGGTAATCGCACGGAGCCAAACGCGCCCGGCAGCGGGAAATGGGTCTTTTCATATCTGAGTGTTTGTCATATTGTGCCGTGATTGCTCACATTATTCTCTGTAAATGGATGTTTTTAAGTCTCTTGGCTCTTACCGTTGATGCAGACAAATGACTCCTTTGCAAAGCCAGGACTTCTGGCTGCTTTTTCCCTCAGGATCCGAGAGGTTTTTCTCTGTATCCCCCGTGGCCTGCCTGAGCGTCCAGATCGGCTTAATTTCAAAACACGTTTAGCACGGATGAAGGGCTTATCTTAGAGTTTTCTATACGGAGCACTGAATGAGGCACAGCCTCTTCCCTGTGGGGAATTAGAAAACAAACAAACAAAAAAAATAGGGGGATTTAGAATACGTGCATTTCTGAATAAGCCATTGAGGATCTGCTGCTGTTTCTGGCTGGGTCTGGGTTTGCAGCTGCCCAGCCCCCCCCCAGCCCTGGCGTGTGCTGGGTGCTGCAGGTTCTGGCCAAACCTCTGAGGCCTCCCCCCCCAGGTGAAACACAATGGGGAGGAGGGAAAACCTCTCTCCTGGGTGATGGGAGCAGAGGCCCCGGCTCAGGATCAGCTCGGGTTTTCCCTGGTGGATTGTGAAGTTTGCTCGAAGCTCAGGTTGTGGTGTCAGAGGCCCGCAGTGATGGTGAGGCCGTGCGACATCACTCCCCGAGGGGACAGCAGCCCCCGTGTCCCTGCTGGCGTGTCCCCCTGCTTGCTGCACCCCCGCCTGACCCCGGGGGGTTCATTGCCCCGGTGGAGGGGCACAGGCCTAGCAGTGTGGTAGACATGGACCCCCTGCAGTGCCTGCTGCTGTCTGATCCAAAAATGAGATGGCTGCTGGTTCCCGAGGCCTGGGAGGGTGCTGTGAGGGGTGCTGGCTTTCTGCAGGAGGGCAGGGGCGAGTGTGGAGGATGGCGAGGCTGCTCAGGGGCCTCGGCAGAGCTGGGGAGGATGCAGCAGTTCCCGTCTTTCTGTGTGGTTGGGCAGACTGCAGCGTCGTGCCACCTTCCGCGTGCTCCTGCCGTACGGGCACATAGCTACTTCAGAGCAGCCTCGCCGCCCCCGCGGTCGGGGCTGGGGTTTGGACGTGTTAATTCTGGTTTTTGAGCTTCTGTGGGAGGTAAAGTGGATGTTGAGAGGAAACTGCCTCCGTGCTTGGTGCTGTCTCTTTCCGTGAAGTCTTCTGACGCAGCTTCTGGCGGCGCAGGGCCCGTGCGGATGCTCTGAGGAATGCGGGCGCAGGCGCGTCCTGTGCTCGCAGCTCCTCTGCCTCTTGGGCTTTTCTGTGCTGCCGGAGCCGGTGCCTGCAGCGAGGAGCTGAAGCTGAAAGCCAGAGGAGCTGAAGTAAACCCGCTGGGCAGAGGAGAGCTCTCCCAGCTCATCCTGCTCCTGTCCCACCTGTGTTTTGAGTCGATTTTCAGCCTGAGAGTGCCAGTCTCTCTGCGGCTGCAAGATGTCCATGCAGCTCTCACTGGTGGGAGGCATTTCTAACTGGCAGTAAAAACACGCTTCGCTCCGTCGTGCGTGGACCTGGCCAAGTGACTCATCGGTTTGAGTCAGCCCAGATTCTTGTAATGCACACATCTAGCAAAAAAAAAAAAAAACCATACGTTGAAATGCCTCCAGTGGTTGCTAACAGCAAGCGCTGTTTGCTGTATAAATATTTGCAGAGAGGATCTCGGCAAGAGAGGATGTAATCTCTGTACATGTGCAGGGCTGCCCATCGCCTGTCGGGTCACCTGGCTGCAGGGAGGGAGGAGGAGCTGTCGCAGCCATGGCTGTGGATGCCTGTCGAAGGGGATCACCCTACTCCTGGCAGCTGCCAGCCCCCACGCCACCGCATCCCGGCCACACTGGTCGGTCTGGGAACTGCAGCTCCTCTGATCCCCAGATGCTTGATTTATACTTGTTTCGTTCTCTTTGAACTTTTGCCCAGGAGGAGAAGCCCCGTGTGCTGCGGACCAGAAACCAGGGAGTCAGGTGCATGGCAGTGACCTGGGATTAGCTCTTCCTTTGGCCAGCGCTGATGGATGGGGTGGTGGGTTTAGCCCCGCTGTCTTTTATCAGTGACCTCCAGTTTCCTTGAGGTGCTTTTGTACATCAGGAGAGATTAATCCTGCAGCCGCCATAAGATTCATGAGACGGCAGGCCCTGAAAGCCATCGTTTGTGCTACATGGGCTCTGCTGCCATTTCTCCATGGCCCCCTAAGTCACAGAATCATCTCGGTTGGAAAAGCCCTTGACGATCCTCCAGTCCAAGCATTAACCTCACCCTGACTGTTCTTAACTCCACCAGATCCCTCAGCGCTGGGTCAACCCGACTCTTCAACCCCTCCAGGGATGGGGACTCCCCCCCTGCCCTGGGCAGCCCATTCCAACGCCCAACAACCCCTTCTGCAAAGAAATCCTTCCTAAGAGCCAGTCTGACCCTGCCCTGGCGCAGCTTGAGGCCATTCCCTCTTGGCCTGCCGCTGGTTCCTTGGCTCAAGAGACTCATCCCCCCTCTCTGCAACTCCTTTCAGGGAGTTGGAGAGGGCCATGAGGTCTCCCCTCAGCCTCCTCTTCTCCACACTAAACCCCCCCAGTTCCCTCAGCCGCTCCCCATCACACCTGTGCTCCAGACCCTGCACCAGCTCCGTTGCCCTTCTCTGGACACGCTCGAGTCATTCAATGTCCTTTTTGGAGTGAGGAGCCCAAAACTGAACCCACTCATTGAGGGGCGGCCTCTCCAGTGCCGAGCGCAGGGGTGAGATCGCTGTTGGGCCGGCAGCGTGACGCTGGTGGTGCCTGGGTGTGAACACTCCGCTGGCCCGGCAGCAGAGCCACGGCCTGTCAGGGCCACACCAGTGCCTGTGTGGTGCTGCCGGGCGATCCCCTCGCTGATTCTGAACCCCTCTTGAGCTGTGCCCGTGCCTGTGGTGTGCTCGCTGGCGTCGGGCCCCGCTCGGGCGCCTGGTCTCTCCCCGCCACCACTTCTCCTTACCCGGTACCTCTTTCCTGGTACCTCTTTCCGTGGCTGTTTCCTGTGGCTGCTGGAGCTTGGTTCGGTTGACGTGCACTGGCAGCCTCTTGTGGCGGTGCCGGGGCAGCTGGAGGCCCTGTGGCTGTCTCGTGTGGTTGGCAGCTCTGTTTCCCAAAGGTCGCTGAGTGGGATGATGCTTTGAAACGGTCTAAATCTGGCACAAGAAGCATCTCGGTGTAAAGCTTTCCACGGGCTCACCTCCGCGCATTGTAAACCTGTGACGTTGCCTAAGACAAGGTGGAAAATTCTCTCTACCCCATCTTGCGTGATCCTCCTTTTTCATGGGGGAATCAATGTGTTTGGTGTCAGCGTGGGATGAGTCGTTGTGGCGCTGGAGCAGCAGCCGTGCGGAATAAATTGGCAGGAATGGTTTAATGCTCTGGTCTGGTCGTTCCTCCCGCTTTGTGAGGAGTCTGTCCCGTGGCCGGCTGGATTTCGTGGCCAGAAGCTCCTGCTGTTGTGGCCGTCGCCGAGAGGGCGGCTGGCGTTCGCGTGGCTGCATCACACCTGTGTCACGGTTTCAGGAAAGTGGGTGAACGTGAGGAGGAAACATCAGTCTAAAACATATGTTGTAACCAGATTCTTTAACTGTTAGTAATATTTTGTTTACTGCCAGTGAGGATTTTGCAAATTTCTTTTTCGTTTCTCTCACTTGAGCTCATATTTATCTCAGTTTGAATAGGAATCCAAAGACTTTGTTTGGAGCAAGTTTCATTTTTCCCGTTTCTAGAGCTGGGATGCCAGGCTCAAAAAGCAGCTGTGGTTTTATGGATGCTCAAAGCACAAACAAAGACGACTTGGCCCAAGGTAGAACCATGCCCTGGGGTTCCCCAGGCTGCCCAGCTGGGCGCCGTGGGAGCTCCCGCTGCAGTGCCGGGAGTTGAACCCCTCCGGTTGGGTTCCCCGAGGCGCCCGGGGGATCAGAGGAGCGTTGGGGCGGTGCTGCTGAGCCGGAGGAGCTTTTCTCTCCACCTCTTGCCGTGATTGTGGCGTGAAGCCTTCCAGGGCTGGGCTGCTTGTCTTTTCCTTGCTGTGGCTATAACGCTTTTGACCACTAAATACTCTTGTTATGTCAAACCAGCTATTTGAGAGCCTGCACGTGCCTCCGGGCAGGGATCGTCCTGCTTCTAGGAACGCGTCTTTCCCATATCCACAGCGTGTTCGTCCCTTTCAGTTTTGCAACTGGGAAAAATGAGGCGGGGAGGGTTTGGTGAAGGCGACAGCAGTTCCTGGTGAGATGGGGCAGGCGGTGGAAGTCGGGGCGTGGGGAAGAGCAGCGTGTGAGGTCCCCTCAGCTCCCAGGAGCAAAGGCCCTTCTCTTGCACCAATTCAAATGGGGTTTTGTTTATGGTGTGGCCCAAAAGTGCCACGTGTCGCTTTGCCGGGAACAGCCTGCATATTTGGCAGCTGCCTCTGCCTTGTAACTGAGATTTGGATAGTCTTGCACATTATTTTTAAGTTTCTGGATGCTTTTTGATCAAGATGATGCAGCAGGAAGTTTTCTGGGGAGGAAAAACTGAGTCTCTCTGTCTCTATTCATCAGAGGTGTTTTTGTGTTGTGGGTAGCTGTAGGAAATGGAGCAGAAAGCTAGTCAGGCTGCTTACCTCCTCTCTGTACGGCATCTTCCTCCCCGAACCAGCGGTCTCTGAAACATGCTGATGGCCCAGATAACCGCCCTTTTCAGTCCGGCGGTGGCGCACCCTTTCCAAAGCTGAACCCCAGACAGAAGGACCAGTGTCCTTCTGCAGGTGCCGTTCACCCTGCCCCAGCCTGAGGGATCTGAGGGATCCCAGCCGGGGTGCATGGGCTGGAAGGGAGCCCCTCCTGCAGAGCCCGGGGCAAGCCCATGTCCTCTCGGCACCCTCCAAGTCGGCTCCGCTCCAAAACCACGATAAAGTTGCTCTTTTAGACTGGGAAAAGACTTCTGACCTCGTTTTAGGGACCTTGCCCTAATATTCCTTCTTTTGGTTTAGATAGCTGCCATCAGACATCTCATGTTTTGGGAACTGAGATGTGTTGACTGGGACCTGGGAAAGCCTGTAGTGGGTGACATGCAGGGCTGGCGGGCGCGTGGAGAACGGGGAGGGCGTTTTCATGGCACGGTGCTGGGACCAGGTACCCCCTTGGCTGTGACACCCCGACAGTTGTTGCGGCATAAATGTGCCACTGTCACCCCTCGAGGCACGTAGCATGGCAGCGGCAGTCGGTGCTGGTCATCTCCATCTGGCAGGTTTTCAGCCGTGTCCTTCCAGTGGCGACCCTGGAATCGCACCTCCCCGAGGTGAGCGAGAGGAGCTTGAACCCCAGGGCCGGTCACCCCTCCGGCGTGGCTGGGGGTCACCCTGAAGGGCCGTGGTGGCGCAGCTGCTGCCGAGCAGAGAGGGGGGATGCTGTCCCGCGCTCGCCCTCGAACACAACATCTCTGTTCAGCGCTGAGCGGGGCGAAGCCGGAGGACAATTGTTTGCTTCAGCTTCTTCTGGTGGAGCGGCTACAGTGGCAGCAGGGGGACCGGCGAGGGGATGCGTCATGAGTTGTATTTAGAAATGAGAAAACCGAGGCTCTCGTGGGTTCGCACATCATCGGGATGTGTTGCCAGGGAGGAAGGGGGGCGTTGGGTGGCACTTGGGGCTTGGTCAGCAGCGGGGCCGGTACGGCAGGGCTTCCTTTGGGGAGTCAGGTGGTTAGAAACGGGGAGAGATGAGCTCCAGGATGAGATAACCGGGAGCTTCGCAGACCTAGTTAGGAAGGAGGTCAGGCAGCGTGCGTGGTGAAGCGTGGCATACCAAAGATAGAGTGCTCCAGTTTACCTCCTAACGAGAAGAATGAGAGCCAGGCTGATTTATGCAGTAATTATCTGCAGGAGTGACTCCTGTGGGTTATCAACGAGGCAAGGAGGTTAAATGCTACGTCTGGCAATGCACTGGGTATTTGTGTGGCTGAGAATACCTGTGGTGACCTTAGGGAGGCTGAGAAAGGAAGGGGCTGCCTCACTGCACAGGCCAGCTCCGCTGGAGCAAGTCTCTGTGCGGGCTCTGGCCGGTAAATCCGCACTTCAGCTGCGCCTGCTTGGCCCAAGTTGGAGATTAAACCTGGGCGTCTGGTCGTCGTGTGATGGTTCCTGTTCATTAGCTCTATTTGAGATGTTAAATGGGATAAGGAAAGTGTGGGGCAGCTATCGGGCGGTTCAAATCAAGAGGAGCCAGCTTACGGGCTGTGATAACAGGGAGTTGGGCTTCGCTGCTGGCCGTGGGCACAGGCAGCGCTTCTCTCCCCTCGGAGGCGAGGGGTGACAGTGCCCTTCCCCGTCTGAGGGGCGCTGGTGACGCTGCTGTCCCTGCGCGGGGGAGAGCGCTGCAGCAACGGGCTTGTGCTAGTGGGGAGCTGGAGGGTGTAAACAACCCGTTATGCAAAACTGCGCAGGGGAGAGGTGGGTAGCGAGGCACCGCTGCAGCGGGTTTTGGAATAGATGTTAATTATAGCCTCCCTTAATGAACCGGGAGAGAGCCATATGTTGGTAAGGTTTGCAGCTGATGTGAAATTGAGAGAAAGGAGTTGCCGGTATCTTAAAGCACAAAAATAATTTGGGGAGCTGCTCAGCTCTTGCTGTGATTCGCCCCAGAATGAGATCAAGTTTTCTGTAATAACAGTGAATCAGGGATTTTTCTGAGGGGGGAGGGCAGAGCCCTGCTCTCGGGCGGGTGAGAGCAGCCTGGAGTGCCCGTGTCTGGGGAGGGGGAGCAGGCCCAGCACACGGCTGAGGTTCGGCCTTGCCGAATCCCCCTGTGCCGGGGCTGTGCCTCCGCCGTCGAGCTCGGCTCCGGCCCTCGCTTCCAGAAGGGTGCTCGGTTCAGGCGGGCTCGTATGCCTGGCGCGGCGAGGAGATTAAAATACATTGAAGCTGGCTAAGCGGTGACTAAGAGGACGTACACCTGCGAGTATCTGAGCGTCTTAAGTGCCCCACTGTCTGATGGAGCCCTGGGCGCTCAACAAGGGGTTGGGCTGAAACGTTGGGGTTCTGGGTCTGCTCTGCCTCATGCCCGGAGAAGGGTCTCCCTGAGTGTCACTGGCCTCTGAGACCTTCCTAGCCATGGGGGTGCCTCTTCAACTGGAGGAGCTTGGCTAGAGGAGGACAATTCAGCAGGCTTCTTCCACCTCTGACACCTGGAACACTCTTATATCAACTTTGCCTTCGTTTTATTACTGAGCAAAACGTTGGCGTCCTTGGAGCTGGGAGCGAAGGGGAACTGCGGAGCGCAGCCGCAGAGCTGTGCGGCTCATGGCTGGGCCCGAGGTGTGTCTTGAGGGACACGGCCGTTGGCTTTCGGGGCCGGGGCAGTCCAGCTTGTGTGCCAGGCCCGTGTCTGGTCAGGCTCAGCACACACCAAGTGATGGGTCTAGTCCTTGTGCTGCTCCCAGCAGCTGTCTCAGGAGCTTCTCGGACCCGTGTCCTCGCTCCCTGGCCTCCTCCTCCTCTGGGCACATATCTGTGCCGTTCCTCTCTGCTGGGGAAGGGGGGCGATTCGGAAAGACTCTCCCAAAATGCTGGTGTTGGGGGCTCAGGCGATGCTGTTCTGGCCATGGCAGCTCCCAGGTGCTGCTCGTCCCACAGACGTAGAGCCGGTGAGGGGGGCTAAGCGCCAGGGGCCCGGCTGGACCAGGAGAGTCAAGTGTTGTCTCGGCTGAAAGCCCCGGCTGGGCTGCAGGCCCTTGCTGTGCACCGTGGACATCTTAAAGTTGACTTGAGTACAGGCAAGCCAAGGAGGATTTCTTTTCCTGAGGTTTCTCAGGAGTGTATCGGAGAATTGACGTGCGTGTTGTGCAGCCAGCGCTTGTCTGTCAGTGTCTTCTACTGGACTGTCCTGGGGGGGGTGAGTCAGAGGAGCACTTCTATTTCTCATTTTATTTATTTAAAAATTAGTTGGGAACAAAAAGCAATTCTGTGGCATCAGGGGAGATCTTTCATGTTTTGCTACTTCAGTTCTAGGATAAACCCCGGCTGGTTTGGGTCACTGCATGCATTTTTAATTCTCCAGTCCGTTCTAGTGCCGCTTTCCTTGACAGCTCAGCAGGATGAGCGCGTCCCCGTGGATGGGAAAGCATAAAGTCCGGACTGAGGATTTCCTCAAAAACGTTCCATAAAGCAGAGGCCGTGCTGGACTGGCCTGCGTGTCCGTGCTGCGAAGCGAAAGCGCTGCCCCGGTATCCTGCCGCGAGTGCCGTGCCGGAGGCGAGGGGACAGAGGCACCGCAAATGGCCCTTGTGTGTCCTGAAGCCGTGACTTGTCTGTCCTGACCCGATTCTTTTCTTTCTAGCGGCCCAGCAGCGTGTGACTCTTTGTGGGGCATTTCTGCCGCTGGTTCAATAAATTAAACTTCTTGTTCTTCTGTCTTTGGCTTCAGGCTCTCCAAGTTTCTCTCAGCTGTCTTGACTCTGGTCCATGTTTTCACTTAACTTTTTATTTTCCTCTCTGTTTGGGCTGGGTTTTGGCTCTGTTTGAGGGCTGCTTTGTTCATTTCACACAACAATCTGCATCCTTACTCTTTTAACCTTACCTCCTTTCCTTTGCATCCCTGTTTTGTTTTGCCCTGGGTCCTGGCAGCGGAGGCCACTTTACCATCACGTTAGTGCAGAGGTGGGAGCGTTGGTTCTCTTCTTCTGACCTTAAGTTTTCTTGACAACTCTCATTTTATAGAAGCACCATTTAAAAATGTTGCGTCTCTCGGAAGTTCCTCTCCATCGAGGTTGTCAGGATTTCGTACGTTTTTTAAAATGCTGATGCATGAACTCGAGGTTTGCCATCTGCTCGGGGCTCGTTCTCATCAGAACGAACTGTTCAAGGAGCAGCTCCAGCTGCCGGAGCCGCGGCTCCACCCGCAGTCTCCCGGTTTAACGTGACATTTGAGGGGTAGCAGAGAGCATGAGAAGTAGGTAAGATGTGGGCTTGGAGAGCCGGCCGGGGGGGGTCATTGCGGGGCCCCCCCACCCCGGGGCAGCTCGGCGCTGGTGGGTGCTTCCAGGGCACTGTGGGTTGAGCCGGCGTGATGCTGCGGCGCCGGTTGCAGTTTGCAGTGGCAGGACTGTCGGCGATCTGCGGGTGGGAACTCTTGCTGCCAGAGGAACTCTCTTCCTTCCGCGGCCTCCGCGCGGGGTTTTGCTCCGACGTGGTGGTGGTGGTGGCTGTTTCGAGGCCGGTGAAGCTCCGAGCCTGCGGGTGCTGGCAGTAGGGAAAAATCCTGCCCCTTCTTCTGGGCTTTATTGTTGGGGCTTTCTCAACTAAGGCCTCCAAGAGAGGAACACGAGGCCAGAATTCAAGGCCATGGAGCAACTAGCCTTTTGAAAGAGCCATCTCCTGAAGCGGGATTATGGAGATGGATGCTCAAGAGGGCATTTCATGTTCTTATTAATGACACTACTGCTGCTTTTCCCATTCTTGGCAGACTATAGAATGACACTGCTGGGTTTGGGGGTTTTTTACTCGTCTGTTCAGAGGTGGGTGCAGAATAGTCTGGCTGACGCTGGCTCCTCCAGAACTTGAAGGAGAGGAAGGCTGCACCAGATCTGTTAGAGAACAAATAAAAATAAACCCTAGAGAACAGCTTTTTTTGGCAAGAATGGACCGAGTGTTGTAAAACGGCACTTCAGGGGTGCACAGCTGTCGCCTGCCTTGCTCAGAGGTGTGCTGGAGGGTCTAACAGTGAGGTTACCCAGGTCATACCTAATCCATACAGAAGTCAGACCTCCCCAGGATGAGTGTCATAACCTCCACTTCGTTATGGTCTTGGCCTTTTCAGAGAAGGTTTTGCCCCAGAAAAAAGCAGCTAATTTTTCATAAAGGCCCTTCGTAAGCATCCGTGTATCTGTGGGCATATCTGTGGGCATATCTTGGCCCTTTCTTCTGGACATGAAAAATCCCAGGTGGCATCAGGCCAAGGAGAATAAATACGATCTGTCATCTGACACGGTCTCAGCATGCTAGAATGAATAGACGGCACTGCAAGTACCGTTTCTTTAGAAATTCAGACGCTTTGGGCTTGTTGTTGGGTAAAGTCATGAGACAAGTGTTTCATGAAACTATAAGGGGCTTTGGACCTCTGAATCATTTGCTTAAAGAAATCTGTTCCCAGCTAAGGATGCAGTAGGAAGTGGCGAGGAAAGCTGCGGCTGCTCAGTCATCGAGCAGCTGAGAGCCGTGAAGTCCTGCCAAGCAGCGAGAGGAGTGATGATGGAGGGTAAGGGATGGGTGTGGGGGCAGTGATGATTTCTGGTGTCGGTGCTGCCTGGGCTCCTCCAACCAGGGTTTTCTGGCTTTTACCATAAAAGGTGCCGTTTTCTTTCATAGCACGTGGGCACATGAAGTGTTTGTGAGTCCACCTAAAGTGGAAGGTGAGAAGTAAACATCTCAGGAATGAAGATCTGGAAGGTGTGTGTGACTAAAAGTAAACGCATTGTTGTTCTCCTCTGGGTGGGATGATGGCGTGACTGCCTCAAGTGATGTGGGGGTGGGTGTTTTGGCAAGGGAGGTGGTTTCAGTTTGGGAGATGAAGGGCTGCCTGTAGCCCCGATCCAGGGAGAGCACTGGGGGTAGCTTGAGGAGGATAGATACCTTTGTGGAGTTAAAACAAAAAACCCCACCCCAGCCCCCCCAAAACAGAACCCGCAAACAACCACACCTCCCCAGAAAAGTCACAGCTTTCGTCCTAGTTTTGTCAGCTTGTGGAAAGCAGACTCATCTTTGGCATTAAAGGGTAATTACAAAGTTTAATACCATCTGACTTCCAGTTTCAGTTCAAATGGTGGATTTTCCTGAAAGCATGTCCTTTCTTTTCCTCCTTGGACAACCTGCACGGTCTAGAGGTGGAGAACGGTATCCTCAGTATTCTCTCCCTTCAGTGCCCCCCTCACCGGTTTGTCCATCCCTGAATTCTGCTTCCCTTTCCCGGGCTCTTGGGGTGTCCCTGCAGTACTGAGGCAGCAGCTTGGAGTAATTGGGGTTCAGGAGGCACACTCAGGGCACTAGGAAAATTAGGTGTCGTGAGTGGTGCCTGGGGAGCAGAGCTGCTGCCCCGGCGTGAGCGGTGAGCTGCCGCGCATCCGCCACGTCTGTCAATTCCTCTTGGGTGTTTTGTCTGCAGCCGTTATGTTCAGCTGTTGGCCCAGTTCTAGGTCCAATTTTATATATTTCTGCTTGTACAGCTGGAGAAGATGGATAATCCAACTCCTCCGAGGAAACAGTCCCGATGGTTTAGGGACTATAAACTAGAGAGAGGGAGGCATCTACCAGCTGGATCCTAATAAGCGCTTGCTGTGGTCAGCTTGAAGTCTGCGGATATGGTGGAGTTGAGAACGGTCAGTGTCAGGTTAATGCTTGGACTAGATGATCCTCAAGGTCTTTTCCAACCGAGATGATTCTGGGATTCTGTATAGGTGTAGTTTATCCCCTGGACAGGGAAGTCCAGGGCTCACCCAAGTCGCAGAGAGCCCCATGCCACGCACCACGCTCAGCGCAGCCTTTTCCCTGCGGGAAAGTAACAGGACAAATGTAAAATAACTTTAACGCTTTTAGTCTTCATTTACATTGGTGTTAAAATAGGTTTTTTAAATTGCTTTCATTTAATTCAGTCCACCCCTGTGCAGTGGTTCACCTCCAGCACTGCAGACCCTCGTGACACTGCCGCCAGGCTTGCAGGGCTGGGGGCGAGGAGCCGGCTGCGGAGCCAGGGGGAGGAGCTGGAGCCCGGTGGGTGAGGGCAGTGCTCAGGGCTGAGGGTACAAAATACTTCAAGTCTTGTCTCTGGAAGTGCTTATTGCTGGTGTTGCCCCCAGCTGCGTGCAGGGCTGGCAGCACGGGGCCGTCACTGCAGGAGATTCCCCCCCAGCAGACAAATTTCCGAGTCCTTTGAGCGAGTGGTGGTCAGAACCAGGACAGGGAGCCCAAAACTGGGGGGTGAAGGGTGGATGCCCGAAAAGGATAAAGCTCACAGAGTGGGGAGGGAAGAAAATGCACAACTTGGAGGTGTAGAAGGGATGTGTGGCTCCTCCCAGGCAGCAGCGTGGGGTGACGTTGGAAATGTCCCCAGTGCAGTGACCGGCCGGGGGACCTGTCCTCTGCGGCCCCACCAGCAGCGCAGTGTGCGCTCTTAGGCTTCGACGGGGAGGACGAGGCTGCTGTGGGATTTGCAGATCTTCTGCCAGATGGAGAGACTGCCAGGCGTTACTGTAAATCCCAGGATTTACCGGGGTTTTCCAGCAGCGGAGCGTGGTACGGGGCTCGGCTGAGGCGAATGGGCTGGCGAGCACGGAGGAGGCGTGGGGGGAGCGTTGGCGAGCTCTGTGCCACGGCCACCCGGGGCTGGACGAGGTCAGGGAGCCGGCCCAGGGGAGGGGGGAGTGTGGTCAGCCCCCGCAGAATAACACGGCGAGCCTCGGAAAGGTGACGTGCATAAACCAGCTCCTGCTGCGGAGCGTGCTGGGGCAGTTAGAGTGCGAGTCCCTGCCTGGAAACACGGACCCAGTTTGGGGTGAAAGGAGAGGGCCAGTGGGCAGGAACTGAATGTCCTGGCTCACGGGGTTCTTCATCTGGGAATAGCATGACTGGGTCAAAAGGGTTTTTAAGGAGAATGGGCTCTGAATTTTCCCCTAATCTCCAAAGGGCTTCTGAGTCGGTGCTGTGGAAGTAACAGCGCAGGCAAATTGGTAACAGAAAAGGATGTGTTCATGGCCAGGTTGGACGGGGCTTTGGGCAGCCTGGGCTAGTGGAAGGTGTCCCTGCCCGGGGCAGGGGGTGGCACTGGATGGGCTTTAACGTCCCTTCCAGCCCAAACCCTTCTAGATATGATTCTGTGTATGTCGGCGCCCGTGTGGGCAAGGCTTGGAGCCCAGCAGGAGCAGATCTGTAGGGGAACCCGAGGATCCCCGTCCGTGCTGTGCCAGCTCCAGTTGGGCTGAGCACCATGTAGGGACCGGGTTGGATGGATCCAGGGCGGGTGCAGGTCGTGCTCTGTGGTGTGAACGAGCGTGTGGGCAGCGGTGACAAGTCGGAGCTTGGTGGCTTCAGGAGCCCCGATCCGAGCCAGTGCAGACCTCCTGGTTGGAGGTCACCGTCTGGACTTTGTGGAGAGCTGTTTCTAAAGGCAGGGCCCTTTCCCTGGCACTGCCTGGGGCTCTGCGGTGAAATGTTGTATTTACTGAGGGGGCAGCAGGTTTTCACTGAAGCACGGTGGCTTTCAGATTTCCAGAAGGGTTCCGTGATGAAGCTGTTGTGAGTGTGGTTCTGTGGGTAGAAAGGAGTAGGGGCCTCTCATCCCTGGAGCTCCCCCTGGTCCGTAGCTTCTCCCTCTCCGCAGGATCCCGGCAGGTTTTGGTCTTGTCTCTGGGGATTTTGGATTGTGGTGGTTTCCTGTGGGTTGTGTTCATACGTCCTACAGCAGCTTCTCTTGCTGTGTGACGGAGTTTTCTTGGGCAAAAAAATATATTTTCCAAACAGGGTAACGCTGGCATCTCTCCTGAGAAGAGGTATCAGTGAGCTGCACTGTTGGACTTCAAAATAAAAATAAAAGAGGGTGGCTGGACTTTATTCCTCCTTTATTTCCAACTTTACAGGATGATGTACATCCATCACAGCAGCTTGTTCCCTTGTGCTAACAGCCCTGGAGCAGCATTGCCACCTCACCCTAGTAGCTTGTTCCCCATAAATCAGCTGCCAGGGCTTTCGGGGTAGGGACTTATCGACCTCACAGATCCTCAAGGCTCTTGGTGAAGCATCAGGGCATGGGGAAGTGTTGTGGGGGGCTGTAGGAGCGGGGTTCCCTGCGCTGGGCTTGGGCCGCTTGCGCAGAGGAGCCGCCTGAGCGTGGGGGATGCGCCAAGCTCGCGCGCTGCTCCCGCCTTGCCCTTGTCTGTCTCGCTGCACCGCTGACAGAAGTTGTGTTCCTGGTATTGTTTGCTGTTGTCATTCTGCAAAAACCAAAAAAGCGCTTTTGTGGGTTGAAGGGGACTGAACGGGAAGCTGGGGTTTTCTGAGTAGCGTGCAGCCCTTCAGCTGTCTTCCCTTATATAGACACAACCTCTGTGCTCACCTCATCGGCGGGGAGATCTGCAAGGGCTGCGAGAAGGGGATGTGAAAGAGCAGTGCCGGGGCTGGGGGCACCCAGAGGAACTGCCCTGCCCGCCAGCTCTTCGTGTACCCCCACCCCACGCCGGCTGTGGACGCGCAGCGCTCCCAGCACCCGCAGCCGTGGCCCGGCTCTCCCCCGCCGCCTCCTGCGCAAAGGGCTCTCACACAACCACGTGCACACACACAGCAGAGCCCCCCACCCGGGAAAGGGGGTGTAGAAGAGGGCAGACGGGTCAGGCACGGGGTGTTGGTGCTCGGTCGCCAGCAGCCAACCCCTTTTGTCTCTTCACCCCAGTTTCCCCACGCTCCCTCCTCCCCAGACCTCCCAGCTGCTTGTTCTCCCCTCCTTTGATCCCTCTGTAAGCGCCCCCCCATCTTATCAGCCCCCAAATGCTCTTCCCCACACCCCCCAGCCCTGGGCCGGGTTTCGGGGTCCCGGTGCTGCTGAGCTGCTCCTGGCCAGCCCTGGGGCAGCCGGGTGCCTACCAGAGGGGAGCCCACATTGGAGAGGTGATCTGGGGATTTATCCCTTGTGTTGCTCAAGATCTTTTATTCGTGGATCTCAAAACATCATATCAAATGCCAAGTCTCCCCACCAGTGTTCAGGGAGATCTGCTGCCTCTGCTGTTTGCCTCGGGTTCAGGAATGGTCCAGGGCCACCACGATGTAGGGAAAAGCTCCCGCAGAGCCGGTGCGAAGGCTGGGAGTGGGGCTGCGGCGCTGCTCAGGGCGCTCCTGTGATCACCAGAACATGCGGTAAAGGGCATCCGCTCACCCCTGCCTAAAGCCACAGGAGGGTTCGGCAATCTTAATTTCTCTGTTGGTTTTCCCAACCAACAGTGGTTCCCTTCACTGGAAGTAGTGGCGGATCCCCCCATCCCTGCGCACGAGTCCCCTGTCAGCGTAGGAGCCAGCGAAGGCTTTGCCACTGTGAGTGTCCCTAAATCCTCAGCCTAACTCTGAGCGGTGCCAGAGGGATGAGCTTAGCTCTGGGGGGACGAGCAGGCACCGTCTGTGACACCGGGGCAGGCCGCGGGTCCCCGCTCCGCAGGGACGGAGCACCCAGAGTGGCTGGATGGGAGGCTGGTGTGCTGGAGCGAGGGTGTTGCGAGCTGTGCCCCCGCCGGGGCAGCTCCTTTTTCTTGCCTTTCTCTCCTGAGAGGAGAGCTCTCTCTGCGCTGGCTTCGCGCCGCAGGGATTTTCTTTTGCTTGCTAACACGGACGTGTGCCCCGTGACGCTGCTCGCTCTCCGTGCGCTGCTTTTAGATTCGCTCTTCGGCTGCCGGCGCTTGGCTGGGAGCTCTGGGAGCCCGGCTGGCATCGGCCTCCCGCAGCAGAGCCAGCGCCAGGACCCCCGGCTGCTGCCCCTCCCTCGCCTTCAGCCCCTCTCTGCTGCGGTTTTTATCAGGGCAAAAGCAGCCCAACCCCACATCTACTTCAAACCAATTCCCTCAGCGGGAGGGATTGGGGAACATTCATTTTTTAGCAGTCTGCAGCTTTTAGAGGGTGATGTGACTCGAGCTCTGGCTTTAAACTGACAGAGGGGAGATTTAGATGAGATCTAAGGGAGAAATTGTTCCCTGTGTGGGGGGTGAGGCCCTGGCACAGGTTGCCCAGAGAAGCTGTGGCTGCCCCCTCCCTGGAAGGGTTCAAGGCCAGGTTGGACGGGGCTTTGGGCAACCTGGGCTAGTGGAAGGTGTCCCTGCCCAGGGCAGGGGGTGGCACTGGATGGGCTTTAAGGTCCCTTCCAGCCCAAACCACCCTGCGGTTCTGAGGCTCTGGGAGAAGCCGTCCCGTGCAGGAGCTGCTGATGCTGTGGACAGGAGCTGGGTGTGGGAAGCAGGAGGCCAGCGGGGCTGGGGCTGACCTTGGCCGCAGCAGCCGGGCTGCCTGGACTCCCTGCCTCCAGCTCTGCCTCCAGCCTTCCTCGGGCTCCCTGCCTCCAGCTTCATCCTCAGGGCCAGTTCTAGCTCGAGCAAAGTGGCCGTTGGTGGCTGGGGCGAGCGGAGCTGGTTTGCCCAGTCTCTCAAAACCATCATTTCCTTCTGCAGCCGGGCGTGCGCAGTGCTTGCGTGGGTTAAGCACTGCTGTCTTGCAGAAGGGTTAATGTGGGACTACAGGGTGGTTGGTTTGTTGGGTTTTTTTTCCTTGGCTGTTTTGTTTTCTTGCAGCATGAACGTTTCACTCGTGTTTTCCTTTCCCCTTAAGGACAAAAGTTATTTTTCCACTCGCTGTTCCTTTCGCTTAGCCCCCTGGCACCAGCCCAGCGGTGTGTGCAGCGGTTTCCTCTGCGTGCCGGGCAGTGCTGCCGCCCGTGAGGTGCTCGGGGCTGCAGTGAAGCGGGGCGGCAGCCTGGCCCCGAGTCCAGCGGGGTCTGGGCCGCGCACGCCGTCTGCGTTTTCTCTGCGGCCCCGAGGAAGGCGCATAACGCACCCGTCCAGCTCAGCTCGGGTTTGTGGCTACTCGCTGAGGGTGAGGGAAGCCCAAAATGCGTGTGAGGTGGCCGCCGCTCAAGGGCAGGCCTGCACCCTGCGCTCAGCGCTGCCCGCTCAGCCCCCAGACCACTATGGAGCGATTCGGGTGCCAAAACGGGTGTTCCTGGGGGCTGGGGGGATCTGCTCGTTATGTTTCTGGGGTTCCTGCACACTGTTGCATCTTGCATCGCTCTGCAGACTCGGATGCTGTTGGTAACCTGGTCCGGCGGCCTCATCTGTCGCCTGAGGTTCAGGAAGCGCCGGGAGCCGGGCCGGCACCTTGCCAGCGATGTGGCTGCCGGGGGGCCTCGTCCCCGGGGGAACACGCTGGCCTTCCCGCCAACAGCTGTCCAGAGAGCGTTTCCTATCGCAGCCCTCCCTTTCTCTTTCACTGAAATCGTTTGCAGCGGGATTATTTGTCTTGGCTGCGCTGCTTTGTCTCAGCCCATGAGGGCTTTGGGGTTCGTGGAATTTTCCAAGCGCCAGGGTGGCTGGTAGGGAGCTCCCCCAGCCCCCACAAACGGGGGATGAGCCCCCGTGAATATCTCATTGGGAGTGTCGTCACACACCGCCCCGAAAGCAAAAACTAGTCTCCTCGCCCTGGCATTGGGCAAAGGGAGGATGAGGAAGGGGCTCTGGAGGAGGGGGGAGAGGAGGAATAAGATTGCTCACTGGCGTTGGATCGCTTCCCAGAAGTGCTGGCTAGAAAATGTGGACTCCTGTCCCTGGGTCTGGAGGGGGGGACGGGGAACTGGTGGGGTGGGGACGAGGGGGAGGGACGGGGAGCGGGTGGGCTCATCCCCGTCCCTGCTGTGGCCTGTGCTGGCCGCTGCCGTGGTGCGGTGGGCTGTGTGCGGGCAGCAGCTCCCTGGGCTCTGGGGGCGACGACGTGTGCAGCTTCCAGCCCAAGTGCTGCTTTACCAATAGTTCTAAAAGCCGATGGATTAAAGGAGTTTCCCAGACTGACGGAGTTTTTCTCTTAAATCTTCCATCTCCTCGTCTAGCCCGTGCTGTTTCTCGGGGATGGGTGCTGGGGAGGAGATGTGGGGAGTGTACAGGGCCAGGGCCCGGTGCATGGAAATGCCTCTGCACAGAAACCTTCAAATGTGTCAGAGGAAAAGCCTGAAAGCTGCCTGTAGACAGATGCCTGTCCCGGTGATGGGAGGTGTTTCTGTGCTGGCGGGGCCAGAGCAAGCCCAAAGCCCAGCTGGGCACCAGGGAACACGGTGGCGATGGGCCAGAGGATCTGTGGCAAGGAGGTGCTGTAGGAGGTTTTCCTTGCAATGCGGTTCTTCTACTTCATCTCTTATTTTAGGCAGATTTGGCTTTGATTTTGGGCATTTTCCCCCCTGGTGACTTCCCAATTGATGAAAATATTCTCTGAAATGGGACTCCGGGCCCCTCCAGGGTGAGAGTCTCTTTAGAAACAGCCAAAATGCTTGAACATGGGGATTTTGATTCTGTCATGAGCCGAGTCCCTCTGTGACCTGCCTTTACTGGAATTGTCTTGGGGATGATTTATTTTCCTCAGGTCTCTTGGGATAAATTGTGAAATCTCATTTAGGGGAACAAATGCAAGAGTTTGTCAGCGGTGATGGTCGGATGTGGTGCAGCTGCCCCCCGAGTCAGCTGAATGTGTTTCCCGTTCTCTGCAGTTTTTACACCGATTTCCCTCCTTGTTTCGAGCAGCGCTGGGTGTCCGGGAGCCTGGCCCTGTGCAGGTGTGTGAGCTCCCTGCTCTGGCTTTGCTGTGGGTGCCCAGAGCAGCGCTGCATGGCGGCTCTGCCGTGGGCTGGGCAGGCTGCCTGCACATCGGGCAGGCTGCCTGCGGGATTTGTCTCCCAGCCCCATGCGCCCACTCACGTCTTGGTTACACGGGTTGGATTAAACCAAGCTTCTGTCTGTCACCCTGAGCTTCCCTTGTTGCTGGGAAGGTTGTTTTCTGCGCTGTGATAAAGTTTGGGAAAGCGTTCGAGGGGTTTTCTCCCTTTCTGGGGGAAAAGGGTCTCACCAGCCTCTGTAGTTAAAGCACAAGCTGTTGGGAGGGCAGATTGCAGCCGTGACTGGGGCTCTGCTGGGAGAAAAGGACAATAAAACGCGGTGGGAGCGCGGTGCTTCCTTTCTGACGACGTGCGGTGACAGGGTGGGGAGCCTGCGCTGTGCTGTGGTGGTGGGGTGGTCCCGAGCGCTGGTGGCTCTCCCCGGCTGGCCGCCCCTCGCGGTGACAGGGCCTTGGGCATCCCGGCTCGCAGCCCGTGTTGCCGCGGCCCCTGGGAGCGGGCTCGGCAGGGACCGAGTCGGTGTTTGTAGGCTGCAGGGCAGGCAGGGCATCCTCGGGGCGCCTTGGGAGCTGCCGACGTGGATCTCGAGCGCAGCTGGGCAGCCCGGATCGTGGACGCAGTGGGGTCGTTTTTCACTGAGAGGGCATTGCTAAAACCAGGGAGAAACGGGGCAGTGCTCAGTGCCTGTGGCTCCCCTCACCCATCTCGGCTGCGAGCGTTTATAACAGTGACCTAAAGCCACCCATGGCTCAGGGAATTGGTGTTATGGGATGTGCAGGAGGGCCGCTGCCAGCAGTTCAGGCTTGTGCATAAATTAATGGCAAAACGGCTATAACTTTAAAATTTGAGATTAACTATTGCTGTGAATTTAGGTGTTGCATTGTAAGAGTCTGTGATCACTTTTTTCCTTTTTAAAAATAATTTCAACTTGGATAGACTAGAACCTAGATAGTTTACAAACAGGACAAACAGTCTTTAACTAAGGGCTGATAATGTGCCTGATGCTGCAGTAACTCCACGGGTGAGAGGGAAGTTCAGAAGATATCACTTGCTTTGTTTTGCATTTAGTTACCCTCATGGAAGTCTTTGTCTTGAGGGGTGGAACGGGCTTAGTGAAGGGAAACAGATAAAAAACTGGCGTGAGGTGGGGAAGCTCAGAGGGACGCGTGGGAGCGGAGCGACAGAGGTGAGGAGTCCTGGCGCTGCGAGGGAGGCCGGGCCCTGCCGTGAGGTGGGAGACGGCCATGCAGGGGCCAAGGTCTCGGCCTGGTCGCAGCATCTTCGGGTGCTGAGGGAACCCTGAGAGGCGCCTAGACCTTTCAGTGCTGGCGTTAGCCCTACTGTTTTTATGGTGAAGGAATGGGTTGCCAGACGGGCTGTGGCTTAGTCTCAGCTTTGGGACCAAACAGAGTTCAGTCAGGTATGCTGCTGACTTCCACCCGCAGACGCTGAGCAGCCCTGCTCGCCCCCAGCCTTGCCCTGCACGGCAGGACGCTGCAGGAAAGAGGGCAGGGATAGCGATGAGATGTTCAGTCTCCCGTCCATATAATAGTTTCTTGCTGAATTTTTCCAGCAGAACAGCAGTGAAGATGAACAATAGCTGTTTCGAGTCTGGGTGGTTCTCGTGAGGCTGGAAGCTGCCCTCTGTGGCTGCAGGCGGAGAGCAGGCAGTAGGGCAGGCATCTCAGCAACGGGAGCCACTGCTTCGGCTGGGTTTCTCCTCTGCTCTCGCAGGACGGGGGGTTCATCCCTGCCTGAACCGTTCCGTCAGAGCCGCGCTTTGTTTCCCTGTTCTTAAGGGAGAAGCTCTGTTGCAGGTAGCAGACGCAGCCCTTGGCTTGGAGTCGAGGGGTTTGTGCCCATCCTTAGGTGCTGTGCTGAGGCTGGGCCAGCTCTTCCTGCCTTAAGAAATGCCAAAACGACGTTTCTGCTGTTCCCTGAGATTCTGGCAGGGCGGTTGGGGCCGCTGGCTCACGCCATTGCAGAGGTACGAGCCGGTCAGACGCGTGCCCTGCCAGCCGTTGTGCCTGGCTGCGGAGCTGCGTGGCGGTAGCTCTCGGTGCTGAGCTGGTGGTGGGGATTTCTGTGGAGGAATCCCAGCTTTCCTCTTGTGCTCAGCCCCGCGGCTCACTGCAAGAGAGACCCGGGAGGTGCCCCCCACCCCGAGGGCCGCTGGGGTGTGTTTGTGAAGCGCCTTGTCACCTCGTGGCATCACTTGGGCCGTGCTCCCGCTGCGCTGCCTCGCCGGCCCCTCTTGATGGTGTGTCGGCTTCGTGGTTGTTCCTCCAAGCTCCCGTGGTGATTTCAGCTGCTCAGCGGGCAGGTCTTAATCTGTTAAGAGCTTTCTTAATCTGTTGGGCTTTCCTGGCTTCCCTTGCCCTCAGAATCAGTTCTGAGTTATCTTATTGAAATCATAAGATTGCATTCTTTCAGCACATGGGGAATTTCAGGATTGTGGAGATGGGGGAGCTCCTCAAGCCACGTAGAAACTCTTCTAGCCCTGTGCGCTGGTCTCCAGGATCCACTTTCAGGGAGACACCCAGTTTTGCAGGTGTGGGCAGAGACAGGCAGCCAGGCTGGGAAGGAGTGACACGCTCTGCTGCCCTCCTGGTGCCTCAGGTCTGTTGGTTTTGGGTGGAGGAGGAGAATTTTGTTTCCTGCTCGTAAGAATTGGATGAGAACAGTGTTTCCTCACCTTACCCGTCAACTAGTGCATCTCCCACACTAATGGAGGAGACGGGTGTGCTTCACATTGCCCTGAGGCTTCTCCCTTGGGGCTCAAATCTGCCCTTCTGATAGTGAGGAGGCTGGGCTTACTGGGGTTACTGGGATCCCACCTGCCACTCAAGCATGGGGCATGCCTTTTGATTTCCCCAAGCAGACAGCAATCAGCGTTCCAGGATTGCTGGCCCGTGCCTGGGGTAGAGCTGAGCAGAGCTGCACGCGCTGCCCATCCCCAGCCACGCTGGTCCCTGCTTCTGGTGCAGCTGGAGCCAAGCGGCTCTGACCTGGCAGCGGGATTGGGCTGGCCCCAGCCCCGGGGAAAGGCGCCCGCGGGACACCCTCGGTGTGGAGCTGCTGCCCTTCCCTCTCAGCTCCGTGACCTCAGGGGACACCCCTGTCTCTTAAAGGCTTTCTAGATAATCTCTTGTGTGCGGAGGACGAGGTCATTTGTGTAACATGGGGCCGGTTTGGGAGGACCCAGGGCGAGCCCCACCTGGGTGTTGGTGCCGTTCGCAGGGAACTGGTAGCAGGAGCTGCCAGGGACCCACAGAATCCCAGAACCATCTCGGTTGGAAAAGCCCTTGAAGATCGTCCAGTCCAACCATGAACCTCACCCTGACCGTTCCCAACTCCACCAGATCCCTCAGCGCTGGGTCAACCCGACTCTTCAACCCCTCCAGGGATGGGGACTCCCCCCCTGCCCTGGGCAGCCCCTTCCAACGCCCAACAACCCCTTCTGCAAAGAAATCCTTCCTAAGAGCCAGTCTGACCCTGCCCTGGCGCAGCTTGAGGCCATTCCCTCTTGTTCTGCCGCTGGTTCCTTGGCTCAAGAGACTCATCCCCCCTCTCTGCACCCTCCTTTCAGGCAGTTGCAGAGGGCCATGAGGTCTCCCCTCAGCCTCCTCTTCTCCACACTAAACCCCCCCAGTTCCCTCAGACGCTCCCCATCAGACCTGTGCTCCAGACCCTGCACCAGCTCCGTTGCCCTTCTCTGGACATGCCTTTTTGGAGTCCAAACCTGAACCCAGTAAATCCCGTTAATCCCAGTCATCTCCCTGGCAGGGCTCGGTGCTGGCTGGCACAGTGCCGTGCTTGGATTTGCCCACTGCTGTGGCAGTCTCCCTGCTTGGCTGCTGGCTCCCAAGGGGTGTGAGGTAGCGAGCTGCCTGCTGCCCCTGGGCTGCGAGGGGTCGAGATCCCCCCCACCCCCCGTGCCTCTCGCTGCTGCGTCCCCTCCCTGCCCAGTCGGCTCCGGGGATGGGGCAGCCACCCCTGGGAGGGCTTTACCCGCCTGGGAAAGCGTGCCCGGTTCACTGAGGAACTGCAGAGGCAGAAGCTGAAGGCTCGAGGGGGAACATTAGTTCTCCATCCCGGAGCGGTCTGTTATCGACGGTGATTTCAGTTCTCGTTAGCGTCAGCCCCTTCCCTCTCCGGGCTGGGCTCAGGCTCATACTGAGAGGTTCCTGCGGGAACCTGTGCTGCTTCTCTTCTCCTTCACCCTCATCTTTGGGTGAGGTTTTTACCCCCTGAGGCGGGTTCTCCTTCACGAGGGTGCTGCTCCTGCCTGCACGCAGAGCTGGGAACCCCGAGGTAAGGCTGGGGCCGTGCGGGTGAGCTGCCGTCCTGCTCCTTGCACCCTGCCGCAGCAAGAGGCCTCCCGGGCAGGCCCGCGTCACTCTGGCACGTCAAGTGGCACATCAGGTCTGTGGTTTGGAGGTTCACACAAGGAGCCCCGAAGTAGGCGGTTGTGTTGCTTGTGGGTCTGTGCAGAAGCAGCAGAGCTGATTCCTGAGCTTTTGGCCCCCGTGGGCACTGAGAGTCGTGTCCTCTCTGCCGTGGCACTCTGGGGATGGGCAGTTTGCACAGCGGCCCAACATCTCCCAGTGTGGTTCTCAGTGTGGGAAGAGGAGGAAGGGATGGGGGGGAATGGGGCGTGATCGGGATGGGGGAAGGACTGGATCAGTCTGAAAGAAATTCCAGTTTAAGGAAGACGGTGGCTCTCCTCAGGGCTGGCTGGTGGCGGGTGAATTACACCCTGCTTCTCCCGCTGATGCTGCGGGATGGCGATTCCCCTCCCTCCTCCAGCGAGGCGGGCAGACGTCTGCCGCATCCCCCTCTCCCGTTAGCGCTGGGCCTGAGCACCAGCTCCACAGAGTTCCCGGCCTTTGCTGCTTGTAAATCCTGTGACCTCCAACACCAGTCCTGCAGCAGTCTCAGCTGATCCCTTGGTCGGCTGGTGCTGGCTGACGGCGGGATGGTTTTCCACCGCAGCCGCCTGCTTTCCCGCTCAGCACAGCCTCAGCCACGCACCCCCGACCCCAAAATAAGGTGCCGCTCCCTGCCGGGCACACGCAGAGGAGTCTGGAGGGCGGCTCTGTCTGACTCGTGCGGATTACGGCTGCTTGGGAGTTCATCCTGCACCACCTGGCTCAGTTATTTCCTCACTCGGGTCCTTCTGGTTGGAGTCACCGACGGGGCGATCTCTGCGGGGCTGCCCAGCAGGACAGCGCCAGGGCAGCCGAAACGCCGCTGCTGGGACCGTCTCTGGGAGAGCCCTTCCGAGCGCCCTGCGGAGCTCTGGCTTCCGACGGCTCGGCAGGGCCGAGGCACCGGCCCGTGCGTTGTGCCAGGGGATGGGTGCGCTGGTGGCAGTGCCTCCCAGCAGGCTCACTAATGTGTTTATAAGAACATTTCCTCCCGTTTCAACACTTAATGCAAGTCGCTTCCTAGCACCAGCGCTGCCGACTCTGTGGAAGCTGACCTGGATTCTGGTTTCTGAGTCTTGCATCCCATCAGTTCTTGGTATCATCACTCCTAGGACGTTTTTTCCCTCTGAAGGTGCCATGCGCCCCCACCTGACAGCAGCTCCCACCCCGTTGTTCCTCCCTGCGGCCGCCTCCCGCCCAGGGCACCAGGAACAAAAGCTCCTTCTGCCTTGTGGGAGATGTTGATCCTGGCAAACTCTGTGGATGTAAATGATCTCCGTAGGGTTCAAGACAAAACTGAGCTAGTGCTTAGATCATTCTTTTTTTTCCTGGCATGCTTGGGGAGGAAGGGACTTGGGGCGTTCACATGTCCAGCCTGTTTGGGTCTCAGTGTCCCCCCTCTGTCCCTGTCGGCTTCGCAGGGGATTGCCAAGACGGACAACATGCCCGCGAGAGGGGAGCGGTGCTGGCATTGAGTCCCTTTGCCCTGAAACTTGAAGCTGGTGTCACCCTCTGCTGTGTCTTGCTCCCAGTGTCCCTTTGCATCCAGTTGGCGGTCAGGATCTGTGTGTATTTGTCGCTGCAGCTTCTCAACAAGCTGGCTGTCGGGATGGGGGAATACAGCGCCCAGAGCACGAGCAGGGGAATTTGTGGTTTTCTGTGTTGCCGAGGGGTAACCAAGCCTCTGTGGGCAGTGGAGGGTGGCTGGTGGTGGCAGCCTGGGCAGAGGAGAGCTGAGGCACCGGTCCCGCGTCCTCGGCTCGCTTCTCTGTGCAGCCGTGGCTGCGGCTGGGCTGCCCCGGCCCCGCTGCTCCCGTTGGGGTGGTTTCAACCACCCTGCTCCCTCCCAGCTTGGCCTTCTGTGGCTCTTTTCGCTCTGCTCTGTGAAACGTGTTGGAAATTAGATTAAAAGGAGGTTATACCTAACGAGAAAACATTCCGAACTGATTAGGGAAGGGGCTGAAAGGCGCCGATTGAGGAAGGGGCAGTAATTAATGAGCAGCTTTGGTGGATGGCAACGCTTGCCCAGAGGTGACCACGGGTTGGGCTGGAGAGGCTGGACTTCAGGTGAGGGGCAGCTCGGCTCATTTCTCAGTCCTGGGTGTTAAACCCAAACCCTCCCCTTTGGGTTGGATGATAGAAAGATGCTGAAGTGTCTGATCAGTGCTGCAGGCCCGTGATCTGCGTGGTGATGCTTCGCCACTGACTGCGCTTCGTGGTTAAAGTAGCCCCGGGGAGCATCAGGGAGTGGAGTAAAGCAGTGAAAGCAGATTTGTCTCAAAATACAAATATGTCAAGAGTTTGCACTTGCTGTTTTGGTGGTTTCCACTGCGGAGATGTGAACCCCGGGGCGGGTCACCGGCTGCTGTGGCCGAGGTCCTCAGGCAGCGCATGGGGTTTGGTGGAGGATTTGGGAGACGAGGGCTGTTCCAGGTGTGGGATTACACTAAAGTGGAGCGTAGATGGGCTCAGGCTGGTGCGGCTTTGCCGGGAGCAGGGTGCAGCTCTGAGCCCTTCTTCTCTCTAGTTAGCCAGAGGCTGGTGTCCCCTCCCCACTGTGGCTTCGGGAAGCCCCGAGGCCAATTTTTAGTGTCAGTGTCCTGGGAGAGGGGAGAGGGAGGACAGCGGCTGTCCCTGCCAGAGCCTGTCCTGGAGCCATCCAGCCAGCCTCAGGCCCAACTTAGGAAGGATTTCTTTGCAGAAGGGGTTGTTGGGCGTTGGAATGGGCTGCCCAGGGCAGGGGGGGAGTCCCCATCCCTGGAGGGGTTGAAGAGTCGGGTTGACCCAGCGCTGAGGGATCTGGTGGAGTTGGGAACGGTCAGGGTGAGGTTCATGGTTGGACTGGAGGAGCTTCTAGGGCTTTTCCAACCGAGATTGTGATTCTGTGATTCTGTCTGCACTGGGGTGTTCATTGCAACCGTGTGAGCTCGGGGTGTCTGACACGGAGCTTTGAGTCCTGCTGAAGCACTCGGATGCTCCTTCGTTAAAACTTCTGATTTGCTGTCATGTGCCGCGATGCCCGGGAGCTGCAATCCCAGGCTGGGGCCCTGGGGCTGTCAGTGCCCCACACAGCTGCACCGCTCCCGTGTGGGTTTTGAGGGGAATACACAGCTTTCTGCGATTCTTCCCCATGCCTCTGTGCGCAGGGGGCTGCTGGAGCTGGGCTGTAAGGACCCAAAACTTAAGACTGAACGTAACGGTGGTTGGCGGAAGCACAAGCGTATCCCCACGGCTGCTCCGTGAGCGGGGCTGTGCCTGGCCGCCGTGCCCTGAGAGGGTTTTTGGAGGGACCGGCGGGTCCCTGCTGGCACCGCTGGGCTGCGGTGGGGCAGGAGGAGCCATCGGCGCAGCACGTGCTGTTTTTAGGCCTTGGGTAAATGTTGGTGGCGTGGCCCTGTAATTATTGGGACAGGGTGCCAGTGGAGCTGGCTAATAGCTCCCCTGGGAAGTAACTGGAATTTGGCATCAGGTAAAAATAGAGCAGGTTCCTCCCCAGAACGCTTTTAGCAGCTCGCCACGCGCCGGCGGGGCTGTGCGTGGGCCGCGCTGTTTGCTCTGCGCCCGCGCGTGACGGCGGGGGATTACCGCTGCCCGCGGCCGGGCTGGCCCCGCGCCGGAGGGGGAAGGGGGGCTAAAACTGGGGCAGGGAAAACCAGCTCCGACCCTGCATCCAGACGCAGCCGCTTCCCAGCGCTGAGCTCCGGGTGGGCGCCGGGTCCCCTCCTCCTGGCAGGATTTGAGAAGCCGCCCCGGGTGCTGCGCCAGCCCCGGCTCTCGGTGCCGTCCCATCTAGCTCGTTATTTTGGTTGCAGGAAGAAAGTCTGGGCCGTGGGGCTGATGACGGGCCCGTCCCGTGCCGTGAGCTCACCGGCTGAGCTGGGGACGTGGGCGCAGCCGGGGGTGCTCAGCCTGAGCCCTGGGCTGCGTCCAGACGCCACGTCGCTGCCTCAGAAAAAACCTTTGGTTAATTGTGGAATCCGATGGTGTTTTGGACACGGAGCTTTATAGACTCTGTGTTGGGGTAAACGCAGAAGGACTGGCTTAGGTGGTACTCAGCAAGGTCTCCTCTCGTGTTAAACACCGGTGTGCTCTGGAGCCGGGCAGGCTGGCGCCGCCTCAGTCTAAAAATCTGGTTGCTTAGTCTGTAGTGGAAAGGAGACACGTTTGGGGCCTGTTTCCTACAAGTAACCCTGCATCTACTTGGCCCTACAGCCCCTTCGCCCCCAGACAGCAGCCGTCTGTCTAACACAGCCTTTTATGACCTATTTTGACTCTCCTGCTGCTCCTGTATCACAGCTTAACGCCACAGCTTCCACGACAAGGCGCGAGTGCTGCCGTGCCCTGCGCAGCCCCTGCTCCGGGCATCGACCGGGCGGGGAAGGGGCTGGATGGAGCGTCCTGCGCCGCCCTCGCAGCTCCGCTGAGCTCGTCTGGCCGCTGCGCCCGCTCTTCAGCGCCCAGCATCGCGCCGCGAGGAGGAAGTGGGGTAAAAAAAGATAATTCAGGTGACGTTGGCGCATACTGGCGCTTCCGCTTTCTGAGTTTGTGCTGCTCTGCGCTGGGGAAGGGTAGGGTGGAACTTAATGCTGCACTAAGGAGGTTTGTTGGTGCATTTCCTATCGATTCCCACCCAGACGGGGTGTAGGTTTTGAGCAGGCTCTTGTCCTTTCAGTTCCTGCGCGCCTTCAGAGCAGAGCTGCTCTCCCCGCTGCCCCTCCAGCGGATCGTGGAGTGTTTGATCAGGAGCGCGGGAAAATCATGAGATTTGCAGGCCCCAAATATCAGCAGTTCTGCACTGAAAATACCTGTTATGGTAAATAACTGGAGAAGAGTGCCTCGCTCTCCCCTCCCTGCTCCTCTCCAACCTTTCTCCACCTTTAATACCTGCACGGCAGCGCTGGGGGGTCCCCAGAGCCACACCAGGAGGGTGTTGGAGTCCCACACACATGCTCCGTGCCAAGGTGAAGGGAGTTTTCCGAAACTGTCCCCTCTGTCCTGTATTGTCCCACCAGCCGCCCAGTGGTGCCCAGTATCCCACAGCCCCAAACTGGAGGAGCACTGGTGTGCTCAGCGTTTGGTCTGCGTGCGGCAAACGGCTCGAGCCTGGTCCAGTAACGGTGTGGATCAGGGAGAGCCGCTTCCTGCAACTGCAAAAACCCCCAAAAAACCAACAACGTCAGCAGGAGGGCAGCCCCCGTCAGCCCACTCTCCTGTCTGCGCTGAGCCGGCACAGCACGTGTTCCTCCCGGCCGGGTGAGCGGCAGCAACCGGCGGCACCTGAGAAACATTTTTTTTTTTCTATTTTTTTGACAAGTGAGTCTGAATGTGTAGGGTGCCCTATGGGGCCTCCAGCATCAAAAGGACATGGACCTGCTCGAGCGGGGCCAGAGGAGGCCACAAGATGCTCGGGGGTCTGGAGCACCCCCCTGTGAGGACAGGCTGAGAGAGTTGGGGGGTTCAGCTGGAGAAGAGAAGGCTCCGGGGAGACCTTAGAGCGGCCTCCCAGGTCTGAAAGGGGCTACAGGAAAGGGGGGAGGGATAGGACGAGGGGGAACGGGTTTAAACTGACAGAGGGGAGATTTAGATGAGATCTAAGGGAGAAATTGTTCCCTGTGAGGGGGGCGAGGCCCTGGCACAGGTTGCCCAGAGAAGCTGTGGCTGCCCCCTCCCTGGAAGGGTTCAAGGCCAGGTTGGACGGGGCTTTGGGCAACCTGGGCTAGTGGAAGGTGTCCCTGCCCAGGGCAGGGGGGTGGCACTGGATGGGCTTCAAGGTTCTCTCCCAGCCCAAACCATCCTGTGGTTCCGTGTTGGGGGGTCTCATCTCCTGGGGCACTTTGCTCACGCTGGGGACCCTGTTTCCCCCTCAGTGAGGCCCCGGTGAGCGCAGGGTCGGGGTGTGGGGCAGGCAGGGTCGGGAAGTGTCTCCCTGGGTGAGGATGGCCGCTCCTCTGTGGCCCCGGGGAACGCTCTGACGCTTCGCTGCTGCTCTCAGCCCTTCCAGAGAGACACTGGCAGGCGCTCGGGGTTGGGGATTTCTCGCTGCGGGGGGGGGGGCGGGATTCCCTCTGCAGCACCTGGGCAGGGCCGTGATACAACTTTGTCTTGCTTTTTGGCAAACTGGATTCTCCAGAAACTTTTGCAAAACCAGCGGCTTTCGAGTTGCGGTTTATGGAGATTCAGGAGTTCAGTTGCAGATCAAACCAGCCTGCCACGCGGAGGCTGGGCAAAGCTGTTTGGTGAGGTTAGAGTCAGGGAGAACCTCGCAGCGTCCCCGGCAGCGGGATGGGGAATCTGCGCCCGGTCACGCCGTGCCTTGGGGTGCAAGGCCATCGCCTCCCTGCTTCAGGGGGAGCACGCTCGGACAGCGAGGGCCTGCTCTTTGGAGCCCGTCCCTCCCTCGAGAGAGAACAAAAGCCAGAGTTCACACCAGCGTTTTCAGTTGGTGGCACTGGGTGGAGGATGCTGCTCCATGTGACTCCTGGTCCCTCCGGGTTCGGAGGAAGCCCCCGACACCCATCGCATCTTCCCCACCTGAGCGGCTGGCCCCGTCATGCCGCAGCTCTTCGTTTTGCAGCGTGTTTATGCTGTGAGGCAGCTCCTGGGTTGTCCCAGCCCGGGACCGTCTCCGGGGAGGCTCCTCCAAAGGGAGCTCTGGGCCCAGGCGTGGGCTGGGGGGGCCGAGACATGGGGTGCATGGTGGTTGGGGGGGGCTTGGGTCCATGTGTGTGCCCGGGGCTCTGCTGGTTGTATCAAACCCCAGGTATTTATGAAGGGCTTCCTGTTCCGCACTGGCAGGCAGCATTTCCAGAAATGGCTGTGGGTGAACAAGTGGTAGGCAGCTGTAAAACGCTTATCTCTGTCTCCCTGCCAGTAACCCTCCGGGCCCTGAGCAGCACTTTCCTGGGACGAGCTCTCGGAAACGGGTGGATTTTTTTTTTTTTAATTACTTCCTCTTATGCCTTAATGTTTCTAAAGATAAATACCGCTCTCCTCTTGGCGTCAGCTCAAGGAACAGTAAAGCTTTACAAAGGACCGACGCTCCATATCAGCGTGTACCGAGCCTGGTCTCCAACCCTGTGGTTTGTTTTGCGGACGGCAGTAAATCTCCCTCCCCAGCTCCCTGCCCGGGACGATTTATTTCGTGCTGAACGAGAGGTCGTGCCGAGCTGCTCCCTCCTTCGCCGCACCGGTCCCGGATCCCGGGAGCTTCTCCTGACCCGTTCAGCTGTTTGCTCTGGGGCGTGTGTCGGGGCAGCCGAGCGTCGTCCCGAAAGCACCGTGCTTGGGCGAGAGCCGAGCGGGCCTTTCCGCAGGGAGCCGGGCTGGTGGGAGAGCCAGCAGCTCCACGGCCCCGCAGGCCCCCGGCGTTTGCCAGCCACGGCTCCTTGCCCCAACACTTCTTGGCCTTAATTTGTGAGTGAGTAAGAACAGGTTTGAGGAAGGTAATGACAGATCGGAGATGGGAGCGGGGGCCCGGGGAAGGAATGGTGTGAAAATAGAACGGTGAGGAGCTCTGTGAGGGAGAACAACGCCGTCCAGTCCTTCAGAGGCTTTAATTTTAGCTCTTCTATAAACATCTCATTACTAAGCAGCTCATCCAGAAGAACCTCCAGGAGTCGTGACTCTCAGTGGAAGTGCTGGGCTGGGAAAGCACGAGCAGGGCCGGGCAGAGACGGTCCCACCGACTCTTCTCGAGGATGTTTTATCTGGGAGCGAGTGACCCCAGGACGGGGTGTTTTGCCTGCCTCTGGGAGGTGTCCCGTCGCTGTAAGGAATTTCCCAACACGGAGTTGGTCGCGTTTTGATCGGAGTTGCATGTGGACAGTTTGCTTCGCCACCCAGTTCTGCGTTCGGTCCCATCCCAAACTGTTTGTCTTTCTGATCGTTATCATCCTGTGTTTACAGAGAGTCGAACGCGTCCTCAAACATCACCCAGGCGATCCTTAAACACAGAATGAGTTCATTTTTTCCCTAATTCTATTTTTTTTTAAGTATACCCAGGATAGGAATTGGTCTTCTGGGTGCGACTCTGTCTCTTTGTGGAGACTTTTGCCTTAAATGCCGTCAAAAGGACCTTTGTAAGAGCCGAAAGTTTCTGTGTCGTCCTGCTCCCGTCCCGCAGACTTGCTGCCGGGGGCACATTCTGTATCTGGTTGAAATCCGCCTCCGGTCCGTGGCCGCGAGCGAGGTGCTGGCGGTTTGGCTGCTGCGCAGGCACCTGGTGTTGCTGGGGTCTGGGAAAGGCTCGAGCTTTGCTTTTCCCACGTTCCTTCTCCTGTGAAGTCAGGCTAAAACACGAAGCGAAGGGGAACGTGTGGATCATTTATTTGCGCAGCCAAAAAAGGCGACTGCGGGAGGGTGCCCGCATGGCTGGGTGGGTGGCACGGCATCGTGGGGACAAGGGCGTCTCCTCCCGTGCTGGGGGGACATTGCTCGTGGCCGGGTGGTGAGGACAAGGGCAGTCTGCTCGGTCGGTTTGGGGCAGGGGGCCTTTCCCCAGGAGAGGGCTCGGGGCGCCCGGGACGGTGGCCGACCATGGGGCTGCTGCGGTGGCTGGGAGGAGCGGGCCGGCCCCGGCCCCGCACACAGCCCTTTTGTTTTCCTCCATAGAAAAGCCATTCTTCGTGCTCCTGTCATAAATATGTGATGAGGGAACAGTGCTGTCATTGTCCCCCGAGCAGACACTCGTCTGTTGTTCTGGGGCTGCTGTGCCCGCCGGTGCGGTGGGCTTGGTGGGACGGGGGCAGGACCTGCCCGTCTCCGGGATGCGGGTGGCTCGCTGGGCTCAGTTCTGAATCTCTGTTTCTGCCTTATTCTCTCTTTCTGTTGTTTTATAAATCCCCCAAAGCTTCTCCCTCCTCTCCGAGAAGGAGGAGCTGATGTCCGTGGGCTAGAACATCCCAGCTTCCCCCCTCCTGCAGGCGCTGACTCCCAGTTACAGGAGGGCCCAGTGGTGGTCCTGCCTGGCTCACCAGCGCAGCGTGATGGGTCTCGTAGGAATCTTTGAGGCCAGTGGGATGCACGCAGGAGCCTAGATGTGAAAATCACACAACTCGGGAGGGTCCTAAAGGTGCTTCTCTCATACTGAGAATGAAAGAAATGAGAAGGGGTTTTGTCTGGAGCCCCTCTGAAGCTGCTCTGTTGGGGCGAGGCGTGACGGGCAGAGCAGGGGAAGCAAGAGTCAGCGATGACTTGGCCTGTAGTGGTTCTATCTGAAAGCGAAACAGCAGGTGTGGACCTTAGAGTGAAAAATAAAATTGTATTTCCTGGTTGGCATGCCTGAGAGAACTGTGTGACTCTGGGGGCTCAGGAGCCGTTGGGCTGCAGACAGGTGTCTGTCCCCGTGAGGGTGGGCTGGTGCTGAGGTGTCCTCCAGCAGGTGTTGTGGCTGCAGCTTGTCAACTGTTCATCTGCACAAATTCTGTGGGCTTTTCCCATTTTAAACTGTTGAGTTAGTGTGGCCAGCAGGGACAGGGAAGGGATCTCACCCCTGTGCTCAGCACTGGTGAGGCCGCCCCTCGATGAGTGGGTTCAGTTTTGGGCCCCTCACTCCAAAAAGGCCATTGAATGACTCGAGCGTGTCCAGAGAAGGGCAACGGAGCTGGTGCAGGGTCTGGAGCACAGGTGTGATGGGGAGCGGCTGAGGGAACTGGGGGGGTTTAGTGTGGAGAAGAGGAGGCTGAGGGGAGACCTCATGGCCCTCTGCAACTGCCTGAAAGGAGGGTGCAGAGAGGGGGGATGAGTCTCTTGAGCCAAGGAACCAGCGGCAGAACAAGAGGGAATGGCCTCAAGCTGCGCCAGGGCAGGGTCAGACTGGCTCTTAGGAAGGATTTCTTTGCAGAAGGGGTTGTTGGGCGTTGGAATGGGCTGCCCAGGGCAGGGGGGGAGTCCCCATCCCTGGAGGGGTTGAAGAGTCGGGTTGACCCAGCGCTGAGGGATCTGGTGGAGTTGGGAACGGTCAGGGTGAGGTTCATGGTTGGACTGGAGGATCTTCAAGGGCTTTTCCAACCCAGATGATTCTGGGATTCTGTGAGTTATTTTGTCCTGAAAAGTGAATTCTGTCACAGGGAGAAGGAGAAGTGGAGGTATGGGGAGGGGGCTGTGGCTCTCTGTGGTGCCAGGAGGAGCCCTGGTAGCTCCTCACAGGTGGTTTGATAGTTTGTGGCTGGGGTGTGAGAGAGGAGAGGAGGGCTGCCCGCAGAGCGGCCTGCACCTCCCTGCCTCCAGCGTGCTGCTCTGCGCTCGCAGGCCGGACCACAGCTCTGTCCCACCACAAACCCTCTGCCTGAAGCACAGCCTGCGCTGCGCGGCGAGCCACGGCCCGGAGCCCTCGGTGCCTGCCGAAGCTTGGCGGGGCTGGCAGCCTCGGCCCCCTCGCCCCTGGCAGAGCTCTCCTGCTCGCCGGGCAGGTGTGTGCCTGGGGAGCTTCCTGCCCTTGCTTTCCTGTCACAGGCATCATGCAGCTGGGTGCCAGAGCGTGATCTGGCTAGGGTACAGCTTTGAGGGACTGCGGCGAGGATGTGCTGCTCCCCCTCGCCCTGGAAAGCTGCAGAGGGGGAGCATGGAGCTGCCAGAGCCTCCAGGACCTCGCTCTGCTCACCATGTCCTTCCCCACCCTGCCTCGTCACCGTTTGTCGCAGCCGCTGAACGTAGTGGGTTTGGGTTTTAATTCCAGCCATCCTGGGCAGTCAGGTGCTGGCTTGTCATAAATATGGTTGGACTGGATGATCTTCAAGGTCTTTTCCAACCCAGATGATTCTGTGATTCTGTAAATACAGCCTGCTCATTTGGGGTGAGAATCCCTTGCATGGGGCTTCTCCGCAGAGAGTGTGTGTTTCTCCCCAGCACTGTGCTGTGCCCCGTTTCTCGCTGGCCGCTGCCATCCCATGCCCTCGTGCCTGCAGCCCCCACCTCTCTTTGCAGGCAGAAGGGAGCATTGCCGAGGGCTGTGCCGGCAGGTTTCACAGACCATAACATTGTAACAACTCCTGGTTGTTGCCCAGGCACTGTTTGATCCCCCCCGCGGCCCCGCGAGGGTTCCACGAGCACCATCAGCGAGCCGCTCCGTAGCGCAGGGCTGGGGCTGGGTGAGGGTCGGGAGCAGGTTTGCGGGCAGGGCTGGGCTGCGCTGCGTCGCTCGCTGCACAGCTGAGCGGTAAGTGCTCTTGGCAGAGGCTTCAGGTCCCCTTGCAGGCTGTGTTTCACGGCTTTGTGCCTTGCGGGTTAATACTGTTTTGCAGGAAGCCACTTCAGTAACTATGGTCGGTGCTTTGTAGCATAAAGTATTTGATGACAGCTAAACTTTTAAAATAATTTCTGCTTTGAGATACTGAGCAGGTCTCGGAAGCCTCCACTAACGACACTTGAAAGCAGCGATGAAGCCGAGGTCCATCTCCCCGTACCTTTGGGGAGCCGGCGGAGCGTTTCTATGGTTGAACCGCTCCCCGCGCCCTCCCCTGGCAGAGCGAGGCGACCCTCAGGCTCCGTGCTGGACACCAGGGCTGAGGGAAGGCTGAAGCTCCTCCTGCTCGCGTGTTGAGGACTTGCGAGCTTCGCGTTCCCCTGTGTTATATCACACTGAATTTTCGAGGTTCAGGGGTGTGGGAGTCGTGTCTGAGCCTGCAGGAAGGCTGGGTGAGACCGACTGTACTGGTTGTACCGTGTTGCTTGGTGAAACACCCTCCCCTGCCTTCAGGAACCGGAGAGCAGAGGGCTTCAGTCGCGAGCGCTGGAAAAGGACGTGTTCCAAACAAAGTCCTTTGCCTAAAAAACACATGAAAATTCACTTCTGCTGTGACTCTCCTCGCTCCGTCGTGGCGGCAGGCTCCACAGAGAGGGCCCAGCTCCTGAAAGCAGCTGGAGAAGCTGCCGCACGGTTGGGTTCCCGTCGGCCAGAGCCTGCGGCTCCATGGCAGCGCCAGCCCCTAGCTGTTTTCCTGGGAGCTGGTGGGTGGTTGCTGGGTGAATTTTCCAGGGAAGGTGGTCACCTCTCTGCGGGGGACTGGAAACGTGGCCCCAGGGCCCAGGAGATGGAGCCCTGGCTTAGTCCTTGGGCAGGATGTTCGCTCCAAGCTCCTCTTGTTATGTCGCTTAAGAGACACCGAGAGCGCGGGAAGCGGAGGGGAGTCTCTCGCTTGGCCGTGACCCCCCCGGCCTGAGAACCGCCGTTCCCGGAGAGCGTCCCCAGCGTGCCAGCCGCTGGCCTGCCCGGGAGCTAAGGTCATCTGGTCGCCTTGTGTCAGCTGAGTGTTTAACTTTTTGCTTATTTAGAATTTCCTGTATTACGATAACATCTCATAAACTTCCAAATATAGCTGAACGCTAATTTAGACCGTAACAGGCCGCCCCAGGAACAGTGACCAGGTGTCACCTTCAGTCGTGGCGACAGGAGGAGGCAGGAAGGAAGCCGGGAAGCGCAGCAGCTGCGCCAGCGCCGACGCTCGCAGGCACACGTGCTTTCCCAGGCATCTCGGCTGGCGACAGCAGGGGAGCCAGCGGGGCTGGGCCCGCTCTCCTCCACAGGAAGGGATCGGGCAGCCTGATCCGGCCAGCGAGTGGCTCGGGTGCTGCGTGTGTCAGAGGGTGGGAAGTAGGAGGGTGAGGATCAGGCCCCGAAGGAGTGCCCAAGGAAAGCACCAGCTGGCTGGGCTGGCCACGAGTCAGGCCGCTTGTTAGTGCCAGTCGGTAAAACCAGGATCTGGGTAGCCCATGGATCACTAAATAATGTGGCAGCACTTGGCTTTGGGAAAACCCAGGGGGGTCAAGTTTCCCCTTGCACTAAACAGCTCCTGGGATGATTTTTAGATTTGTGTTGAGGATGATCTTGTACCTGTTTCCCTTGTGACATGTAAGACGTGTGTGCTGGCGGCAGGGCTGCTGGAGCAAGGTGTCGGGGGGGGTTGTGGGTCCGAGGGAGCTCGCTGGGGCAGCCTGTCGGGGAGCTGTAATTCTGACCTGTGTCTGGAAGGGTTTTTCCTCCCTGTGAAGCCTCAGCCAGGTCGTTTGCACTGGGAGGAGGTGGGTCTGACTCAACGCCTGTGGCCGGGAGCATCGTGCAGCGACTGATGCGGCACCAGGGACCTGTCCCAGAGGGAAGAGGAGGTGTCTGAGCACGGCGGGGGAGATTTGGTTAACCCGACACTGGGTACTATTTTCTCCGCAGCTTGGCACTGACCTTTCCATTTTGGTCCTCAGACTATAAGTGGCATTTTTTTTCTGCTAAATCCAGCTGTGGCTGGCTGGTGGGAAGTGGAGCGGTGGAAACAGGTCTATAGGTGCTGAAAATAGTCCTTCGGCGCTGCAGGCCTTCTGGGGAGGCTCCTGCCGGTACCTGGCCCCGACAGCGGTCCCAGGGCCAAGAGCTGGCTGTGCAGGGGGGAGGCCGGCACTGCTCCTGCTCCCGCAGGCAGTGGGTGTTACTGTAAGGGACCAGAGAGGTGTCTGTGCCCCCAGCCCGTGCAGGGGATGCGGTGATCCCGCAGCAGCTCTGCAGGGGACTGAGGGAGCTGAGGAAGCTGCCCCACTTCACAGCTGCACCCAGCCTGGGGTAGGAGCAAAATCCTCCTCAGGGTTTTCAACTCCCAGACTCCGGTTTGAGCCACCAGCGCAGGGTTTTACCCTAAGCGGCCGGTTGCCACGGGGAGAGCTGGCCTGCTCCCCGGTGTGCCCTTTGCTGTGCTCGGCAGAGCAGGGCGCGATCTGGGTGAAGAGCAGGTTTTTTCATTGGGGTTGGGGGGGGCGGTGGGCAGGCGTGGCCGGGAGCGCCCCCCCCCCCCCAGCAGCGGGACAGGCTCCAGGTGCCATAAAGCCACCGGGAAAAGGCAGCTCTGGGGGGAACCCAAAAGTAAAACCGAGCGGCACGATGACGTTGTTCGGGGAAAATGTCGAGTGGCAGGTTGTGGATGATGAGCAGTGAATTACAGCTCGAAATCTGTACGTATGATCTAGTGTTAGCGACACAAGGAAGGAAACAAACTTGACTGGAGGCCTGCCGCCCTTCTGCTTTGCCTGTCACACACCTTTAGATAACAAGTTTGTGGGCTGTTTGCTTACAACTATTAAAATTGCTGCTTTTCCCGGCGGTGGGAGCAGTGCTGCCCTGCAGCTGTGTTTGTGGAAGGGGCTGGGGTCTCTCCTCTGCTGCCTGTGGAGGGCTGAGGCAGCGCCAGAGCGTCCCGAGGCAGCTTCCAGCCTGGCATTACGGGAGGCAGAAATGTCGGCGGGGTCCCTGCTGCCTGCCCTCTAATCCCTGTCTTGTCTCTGCAGGGAGTGGGGATGGCCAGGGACAGATACTCCAGCGTTTCCCGGAGAAGGACTGGGAGGACAACCCCTTTCCCCAAGGCATCGAGCTGGTGAGTGTGCTGGGGACTGGGACCCTGGGGCAGGTGACGGTGTGGCACCATGCACACGCATCTCAGGGGGTTCCCACCTGCCCCCCGACGCTGCTTCAGCTCCGGAAAACCGCAGGATCCAGCGTGCCGCCTCCCAGCTGGGCTCTGCTCCTTTCCTGCCCGCTTTGCTCCCCCTCCTGCTCTGGGATCAGCTGGTGGGGATGCTGGAACACTTCCTAGAGGAGCTGCACGGATGCCGTGTCAGTATAAATAGCCCCGTCACGAATAGCAGGGCTCTGCCATCCCCAAGGCCTCTCCCCAGTGCTCTGCCGAGCAAACCGCTCCCCTCCTCGGGCCGGCAGCGGCGGCAGTGGCTCCCCCTCGCCGGCCTGGCTCTGCTCCATGCGCAGCCGCCCGGCCAGGAGGGTTGCGGGGCCCTGGATCCCTTCCCCAGCCCTCCGGACACGTTCGCCCGCTGTTGGGAGGCCTCTGAGGTTGTGATCCTTGCTGGGTCATACCCATACAGTGACACACCCGGTCTAATTTGGCGCACTGCGTGGGTTCTTCACAAACCAGCTTTGAACTAATCAAGGATAATAGGATTGTTCTCCTTGGTTGCTAAATTGGAGTGGAAGTTCCTCCTGAGCCCTTCCCTGCTGCGCTGGTGCTGCTCAGGAGCTCTGAAGGAGGAGCCGGAGCTCCGCTGCCAGCCCACGAGTGGGTTGTCCAGACCCCTTTTCCCCCCTAAACTGAGCCCCCTCTAAGCCACGCTCCTCCTCCCCGCTGCAGTTCTTCCCTGTTCCCAGCTGAAGGACGGCACAAAACGCGGGGATAGACGAGGTTTTAGAGGACCCTTCACAAGCCTGACGGTGCTGGGCCTGTCCTTGAGGCCTCCCGAGTGCCTTTGGTGTGCTGGGAGGTGTCGGGGCCGGGTGTGAGGGTCGGTGTGGGGACAGTGGCCAGCCGAGAGCCCCCGTCGTGCCCCAGGGCGGGGGAGCCGGCAGCGGCCAGCCCTTCCTGCCTGCGTCTCCCTGTTCCGATGGGCCCGGCCTGACCCGCCACAGGGCGTTTGTGATCCCTGAGGAGGGACGTTTTGGCCGAGGGAGTCCTGGGCGTTCCAGGGCTTTGGTGAATTGGAGAATAGAATCACAGAAGGTTGGAAGGGATGTGTGAGGATCGTGGAGTCCCGCTGAGAGGATGGCCTTGGCCTCGGGAGCTCGTTTCCTCAGAGCAGATGTGTCACGGGTGCTACCATTGGGATCTCTGACGTGCTCTGGCTGGCGCAGAGGGGTGGTGGCCCGGCCAGTGTCTCGGTTCACAGCCCGGGCAAGTTCCCTGCGCTATTTCATGCTGGTTTTCTACACAGTGGACCCGTGGCCGGCCCTGCTCGCCCATCCGGACTCAGTTCTGCTCTTGGCTGCCTCCCACCTTTCATGGCCTCGTCCAGAGCCGGTGCTCGTCCCCAACTCTGTGTGCGCTGGTGCCGGAGAGCGTCCTCGTGGGCTGGGGCTGTCGGAGTCTGACCTGCACGCCCCGTCCTGTGCCCTCCAGAGCTCTCGCGTTGGGCTCAGCCGAACACCAAGGGGCTCTGTCGGCGCTGGCATCAGCGGTGGCAGCCGGCTTGTCCTCCTGCCGCGTGCTCGCCGCAACTCCAGCATGCGGTCGGGCTTCTATCTGCTGTTTTGTCTGAGGCACAAACACGTACTATTTTTCTGGTTAGTGTTTCCTGGTTGTCTGCAGGGGGCTTGGGAACTGTCCCAAGAAAGAGGAAAGCTGCTTTTTTTCCCAAGGGTCAAACTGTCCAGCCAAAAAATCCCTGGAATTTAAACAATTGGAGCCCCGTCCTGTTGGGAGCCGGGGGGTGGCTCTGAGGCTTCCCACAAGCTGTCAGGAGGCGTCCCCGGGTGAGCAGCATGGAGGGCTGAAACTCAGGCAGCTTCCGAAAATCAGAGCCCACCCTGGGGGGCTTTGGGTGGGACATTGCACTGGAGTCGCTGCTGTGTTTCTTTTTAACAGCTTTTTGGGAAGAAGGTTTTCCTGGTGTCTGTAGGGATCAGGAATTTGTAGCTTCTGCCCTTGCGCGCCATCTGACAGCGTTTCCAAACAAAAATATCTCATTTTAATGGATGGAAGTTCCTCTGGAGAGAGACACAGGATATGACCGTGTCTGCTGCGTTGCTGCATCCTCCCCTGCCAGGCTGGGGCTGTCTCCCCTGGCAGCCCCCACGCTGCATGGCTGGGGGGGAGCAGGATCTCTGGAGCAGGCTGGAGACCTGGGGTATTCGTGCAGGTGACCCCGCATCAGGGAGCCCCTTGGGGCTGTGACTACGAGCTCTCGATCCTGAGGGTTGCAGTGCCTGCGGCGGTACCGTGGTGTGCCGGGCCCATCCGCTGCGGCTGGGGCTCGTGCTGTTCCTCCTCTCCCCTCTGCTGGTCCTTACCTCCTCCTGTACCACAGTCCCACGGGTCTACGCGGTGTTTCCCGTGCCTGAGGCCACTCGTGGGTGGTTGTTGGGTGCTGCAGACCGGGTTGTTGTGCCTCCCGGGCCTCCAGAAACGTTTCACCCAGCTCCAGAGCCAGCACATGCCAGCGTTCCCTCCTGGCGCCCGGGCACCCAAGGGCGTTGGGGTTCCTACTCTATGAGATAAACCAGTGAAACCCTTTTGTTTTCCAACCCGCGGTAGTTGCCTGCACGTTTCCAGCTTCGATCTCCGTGTGTGGTGAAGGTGAGCACGGGTCTGTACGAAGGCAGAGGTGCCCACGGGAGAAGGCTGCGTCCCCCCCACTGCGGGGCAGGGCCTGCGGGCCTGGCCGGGGGCACTCCGCTGCTCGCAGAAAAGCTTCCTCTGATGCTTTGCCTTTGTAGGGTGATGGGAGGCGAGTGGAGCCTCATCTGCTGCCTCCACCTTGACCAACGGAGCTTTTCTTCGCCTCTGGCGCGGGGGGATCTGAGGTTGGCGGCTGACAGCAAGCCCAGGCAGCTGACAGCAAGCCCAGGCGGCCGACAGGAAGCCCAGGCAGCGCTTGGGGGAGAGGAGAGCTGCCGCTGCACTTCGCCTTGAGTTTGAGCAGGGGTGGAACAGGGAGCTCCTTATCCGTGGGACGCTGGTGACCACTGGCTCCTTGTGTCGTCCCTCCTGCCCGTCGGCCAGCTCTGCTGCAGGATTGCGTTGCCCTCTCAGCTTTTCCAGGGTGGAAGTGCACGATCAGGAGGATGTCTTGGGACAGCACAGACTGGATCCTTGCAAAATCGCTCCTTGCAGACTTGAGAAAGGCCTTGTGATGTAACTGCTGGGAGAAGAAGAGGTGGCACAGCAGCGCTGATCTGTGAAAAACAAGCCCTGCCAGGCAGACGCACACACGTGCTGTCACGAGAAGTTGGTTTTGTTGCTAAAACTGCTCTGGGCAGTGTCTGCAGAGCCCGGCACGCAGCTCTGCCTTCCTGTGGGATTCTTCTGAATCAGCCAAGGGCTGTTCCCCCGGGGAGGCGTCGGTGCAGCCTGGCTGGGGCATCACCAGCGCTGGGCCGCAGGGGAGCTGCAGTACATCCTTCAGGTCAGCTGCTTCCATCCGCACCCCCCTCACGCAAGACTCGAGCCTTTCTTCTCTTCTGGCTGTCTGCAGCTCGCCCGTGTTCTCCCTGGGCACCCGGTGGCGCTGAGGTGGGCTGTGAGGATGGACGGACGGACAGACACTGCGACAGCGCTGACCCAACAGCTGCGTGGAGCGCCGGCACCGTGTGCTGTGTTACTGCGCTGCCGGCGCTGCCTCTGCACGGATCCACGGAGCTCACACGGATCCACGGAGACCTTTAATTCGGCATGGAGGGGCCGTAGTTTTGTCCTCCCTTAACGGCGGCACCGCCAGTGTTGCAGAGTGCCATGGTGTCACCATCGGTCACGGTCGGGCTGCTGCCAGGGGACACTTGCTCTCATCACCAGCCGCCCCATGCCCATCTTTCAGGGAGGATGTTTGTCCTTTCTAGAATCCCAGAATCATCTGGGTTGGAAAAGCCCTTGAAGCTCCTCCAGCCCAACCATGAACCTCACCCTGACCGTTCCCAACTCCACCAGATCCCTCAGCGCTGGGTCAACCCGACTCTTCAACCCCTCCAGGGATGGGGACTCCCCCCCTGCCCTGGGCAGCCCATTCCAACGCCCAACAACCCCTTCTGCAAAGAAATCCTTCCTAAGAGCCAGTCTGACCCTGCCCTGGCGCAGCTTGAGGCCATTCCCTCTTGTTCTGCCGCTGGTTCCTTGACTCAAGAGACATGAAGTGGGGCAGCGGCCGCGGAGGTCGGACAGCTGGGTGCCTGGTGCTTTACGAACACATGGCTGCTTTAGGTTGACTGCTGCGGGATAAACGGGCCGAGGAGCAATGACTGCGATCAAACTGGGCTGTGAGTGACTCTGGGGTGCAGTCGCGTACCCCACGGCGTGACCTGATCCAGCGTGGCACTGGCTGTGGCTTGAAGCGACCTGTCTTACCCTGGGCAGCGTGACCGGAGAGCGGAGCAGGGCCTGTGCCCCCGGTGGTGGCGATGCTGACATCCCCCTGGGGTTCCCTGGTAGAGGAGCAGGGCGGGGGATCCGGATTTCCATTTCTCAGGCCTCTGGATGAGCCCACTTGACCCCCCACATCTGGCTCAGATGTCCCTGTCTCCGCAGGGAAGGTTTGACGCCGCGGTCGTGGAGTGGATCACTCTGCGCCGGGACGCAGCCGTCGGGAAGTGCTGGAGGGCAGCAGCTTTGTGTGCTTTGGTCATTTCTGCGGTGAAATGTTTGCGCAGAGCGGTGAGCGACGGGTTCCTGGCAGAGAGGATCCCTCTGGCTGGGAGAGCGACGCTGTGCGCTTACCCCGAGAGCTGCTGAGCCAGACCTTCCTCCCGGGCGCTGGCGGGGAGCTGCACGGGACGCAGCGCCTTTGGAAAACGGCACTGGGAGAGTGAGGTGCTGCCACACGGGTTTCCCGTGGCAGAGTCTGGGAAGCAGCTGCATGAGTGCTTTTGCCTCGACTCCTTCCCGCTGCCGCAGAAAGCCGAGCTCATGCGCGGGGGCTCAGAGCTGGGGCTGCCCAGGGGAGGGGAGCCGAGCAGGGCCTGTGCAGCACAGTGAAACCATGTTGAAACCAGCTTTAATTCGCAAGGGTTTGGGCTGGAGCGTGGATTTTTGCAGCTTTGTGGTGTGTCAGCCCTTCCTGCCACCTTATTCTCCTCCTCGGTTTTGCTCCAGTTGCATCTGCAGAGTGCACTGGGCCACGGCCCTGGAAGGAACCGAGCTGTCCTGCTCTCAGTGAGGTCCCGAAAGCGTCAGGAATTTTCCACAGCTCCTCACCAGCCAAATGCAGATGCTGAGGAAATAAAGAAAAATCCCTTGAGACTTCAGAAGCCGGGAGGAGCCCTGGGGCTGCTGGCTGGAATTACCCACCGGCCCTGAGAGGGTGTTTGGAAAGTCCCCCAGAAACCAGTAAAACCGTGCTGGGAGCTGCCCGAAGCGCGGTGTTTCCTGGCTGAGGCCGGTGTCCAGAGGCTGTCCTGCCCACGGGGAGCTCCCCCTGGCCCCGCCGGGTCTCTTCCCTTCCCGGAGTCAGGGCCATGCCGGCATGCGGCCGCCTGGCACCAGGGTGGGCTGCGGGGACCTGGCTGAGCCTGGCAAGCCACGCAGGCTGCATGCTGGCCACGGGCAGCCCAGGCTCCTTGCAGCCCCCGAGCTGGGGGAGCTCCTGTGGCTCTGAGACAGGTGCGGGGTGGCGGAGGGTGCCCAGGGTGTCCCCTCACCCTCTCCCCCGCTGCAATGTGCTGCCACACTGAGCTCCCCGTCCCCGGGAGCCGGGCCGCGGTGGCATTGGTACCTGGTGGTTTGCTTTGGCGTCATCCAGCCCCCCGCAAAGCACCACAGGGAGTGAGGGCAGCAGCATGGGCAGCGGTGCGGGCAGGCCAGCCCCTCTGACTGCCCTCCCCTGCCCTCTCTTGCAGTTCTGCCAGCCCAGCGGCTGGCAGCTCTTCACGGAGAGGAACCCCCCCACCTTCTTTGTGGCCGTGCTGACCGACATCAACTCGGAGCGGCACTACTGTGCCTGCTTCACCTTCTGGGAGGCCGTCGAGAGCGCACAGGTATGTGAGCTGCCGCAGGCGGGGTGGGGAGGGTGGTCAGCGGCGCTGGTGGGGAAGTGTCCGACTACCTTCGGCTTTGGCCAGTGGTCCCTGTTTTCCCCGCCTCGGGGGAATCTGGGCCCTGGTGTCAGGGCTGAGCATCCTTTCTCTAACCCTGGGACTTGGCTGCTGTGCCTCCCTAGCCTCAGAGCCACCCCAGGAATGGTGAAGGGCAGGAGGAGGAGGAGGAGGAGGAAAAGGAGCCTTCATCTCCAGTTCAACCCGCACAGCTCTTTGCTCCCAAAAGCTTGGTGCTGGTGTCACGGCTGGACCATGCAGATGTGTTCAGGGTAAGTCCGAAATACCCTGGGGCTGGGGCAGGGGGCCTCTGCTCAGCAGGGAGAGGAGAACAACCTGGGTAAAGACTTTTCTGGCTCTGGGAGCAACCAGGATCCATGTCGTCGCTGCCAGGAACAGGAGGTGTAGGAGCAGCCTGGCACAGGTCCCCGTGGCAGTGTGGCCTGTCCCCTGCATGCTGAAGCCCAATGCTTGGCGGCAGCGCAGTGAGCCAAGGGCTCGGCCACGCCGGGCAGCCGGTGGCCGTGACCCAGTTTTGTTAATAGAAAAACCGTGAAGAACAGCCCGTTCCTGCGGGAGCATTTATCTTTGCCATCTTTATTTTCTTTAAAATGCGAAGGGTTTGGGAGGGCACGGGGCTGCAGGCTGGTGTGTTTGCAAACCTCCTGCGCGGGCATTGTGTGCGCAGCTCCGCGGCTGGGCCGGGGGGGTGCGGGCAGCCTCCTCCAGACCGAGCAGGCTGGCTGCCTCGCTGCTGCCTTGCTCCCAAGGAGGGAGCTCCCCGCATTTACAGTGGGTTCCGGGTGCCGGGCTCGTAGGAGGGCAGCGTTCTGCCTCAGGCCGGGCTGTGGCCTTCCTTTTCCCCCTCCCACCACCAGGATATCACTTCTGGGCTCTGCCCTGTTCTTGAACCTCCTGTTCCCAGCCCGCTCTGTGAACAGGCACACAGGGTTCCCTCAGGGCCTCCAGTGCTCGAGACATTAATAACTGACAGGGGAAAAAAAGAACTCCCTCTGTTTTCTGGCCTGGAGCTGCTTCAAACAGCAGAACCCTTGGGCATCGCAGGCTCCCAGCCCCACCCCACGTCACTCTGGAGGTCTCTGGTCCAACCCCCACTCGAGCTGGTTGTCCACGTATCACCCAGCTGAGTTTTGAATATCTCCAAGGATGGCAACTGTACAACTTCTCTGGGCAACCTGTGCCGGTGTCACCCACCCTCGCAGTAGGAAAGTCTCTATATTGAGGTATTTTATTGGGAGAGTTGTCTGAGCTGGAGCCCAGCCTGCCATGGCTGATAGATGGTGTTGAAACGGCGACTCCTTCCCAGCGAGCAGGAGCGGTAAGGCCAAGGTAGAAGAGCGTGAGAACAGACAGGAGCCTGCATCACCGCTGTCTTTCCCTTGTCACGGGCGGCCGCAGCGTGTGGTCAGCCTCACGTCTGGGGTGGGGTTCCCCAGGCCCGGCCGTCGGCAGAGCTGGGCTTTGCTGACACGCACGAGCTGTTCGTTTTTTCCAGCCTGGGAGAGCAGAGGGAGACGAGCCGGGCTGCGGGGCGGCCGCTCTCCTGCTGGGCCAAGGCCCCCGTCACGTTTGCGTTGTGCCTTTGGCTGCCGGATTTCATTGCTCGGTTGCTTGAATTATCCACCTCAGTGATTTTTGAGGAGCAGATGAGCAACAAGAGCGCTACAGTCCTGCTGTTCTGGGCCTTGGGCCTTTTCCCCCTTAGCTGGGGCACAAACCAGTCCCCAGAAGGTCTCTGAGCATGGCCACTGTGGGAGCAGGGTCTCTGCTCCGTGGCAGCGAGCTCCTCGTGCCTCTGGCCTGCCTGAGGGGAGCCGAAGCTGCTTTCAGGCTCCAGTTGTGGTGGGACACGGTGCGTTTGCCTGTTGAGCCTCTCCCGTGGCTGCTCCCTGTCCCTGCCGGGAGAAGGGTGACAGCCGGGAACACTACCCCTGCCCTTCGGGCAAGTGGACGGGTTTCACTGGCTGCCTTTGAAGTGCAGCCTGTTGCTTCCCCAGCTCAGGACTTCGGTGGTTGTGGCTTCTCCTCTTCTCTGGTGAGAGGTCTCCGTAGCCCAAGACCTGGCCCTGTTGGCCCTCTCGGTCAGGACGATGCTGCCCCTTGCTCAGGGGGAGGCCTGGCTGTACACGCGTGACGCCAGGAGCCTTCACCGCTGTTGGTGACCTTGTGGGAGCATGAGCCTGCTCTTCACTCGGTTATCCCGGCATGCAGAACTGCCTGGCTTCTTTCTCTCCAAAGCCCCAGTGTTTGTGTTTTCTCCTCACTGACACGGAGAGATGGTTTAAGTTAAAAGAAAACTGCCCAGAGGGTTCCTCGAAGACAAATTCCTCAAATTCCATATTCATCTGTGTGTTGGAACTGTGTTGAACGCTGCGCTGTGCTTTGCCCCCTCAGCCCCTCTGGAGCTGAACGGTCCGTGTGAGGTTCATGGTTGGACTGGATGATCTTCAAGGTCTTTTCCAGCCTGGATGATTCTGGAATTCTGAGCTGGTGGTGCTTCCCAGCCGTGCCAGCAGGCAGACAACGAGCGGAGCAGGACCCAGCCGGGTGTCTGGGCCAGCCCCCTGCGCAGGAGTGGGTCTTCTTCCCATCCCTTCCTTGGCGTTTCCATGACATTTGATGCAAATCTGCAGGGACTGGGAGCGCTTGGGGGTGCTGGAGAAGTCCAGCTGTTTGCAGTCACCTCTGCCCGTGGAGCTTTTGAACCCCCTCTGTGCAGCTCTCATCCAGGGGACACGTCTGGGGATGGCGCTGGTGGGGCCGGTGCTGGGCTGGGGAGGTGCTGCTGGCTGGCAGCAAGCTGAGCACCCTGTCCTGCTGCCAGGGAGCTCCGAGGGGGAAAACCTCGAGCGCTGCGCCCAGGAGGTGACTGTCACAGGGCGTGTTTCTGTTTGGAGACAAGTGCTGGCAGCCCCTCGCTGCGACGGTGCTCCAGGCTGGGGGGTTTGTATCAGCACTAGCGTGGCCAGCAGGGACAGGGAAGGGATCTCACCCCTGTGCTCGGCACTGGTGAGGCCGCCCCTCGATGAGTGGGTTCAGTTTTGGGCCCCTCACTCCAAAAAGGCCATTGAATGACTCGAGCGTGTCCAGAGAAGGGCAACGGAGCTGGTGCAGGGTCTGGAGCACAGGTGTGATGGGGAGCGGCTGAGGGAACTGGGGGAGTTTAGTCTGGAGAAGAGGGGGCTGAGGGGAGACCTCATGGCCCTCTGCAACTGCCTGAAAGGAGGGTGCAGAGAGGGGGGATGAGTCTCTTGAGCCAAGGAACCAGCGGCAGGCCAAGAGGGAATGGCCTCAAGCTGCGCCAGGCAGGGTCAGACTGGCTCTTAGGAAGGATTTCTTTGCAGAAGGGGTTGTTGGGCGTTGGAATGGGCTGCCCAGGGCAGGGGGGGAGTCCCCATCCCTGGAGGGGTTGAAGAGTCGGGTTGACCCAGCGCTGAGGGATCTGGTGGAGTTGGGAACGGTCAGGGTGAGGTTCATGGTTGGACTGGAGGATCTTCAAGGGCTTTTCTGACCAAGATGATTCTGGGATTCTGTGATTCTGTTTCCCCTGTACACCGCTGCTTCCCGCCCTGGTGCTCAGCTGCGCTGTGCTTCCCTCTCCAGAACAGCCTGGGTCTGATCTACACCATCTACGTGGATGGCCTGAGTGTGTCCTTGGAGAACGTCATTGGGAACCTCCTGACATGTACCATCCCCATCACCGGGGGAGCTCAGGTGGGTGCCCTGCCCCTTCCCTCCTACCTCGCCATGCTTCTGCCTCCTCAGCAGTGCTGACAGAAGCAGGGGGGTTTTTCCTCAGCTGAATTCCAGTTTGGCTGTGCTGGGGTGAGCTGAGCAAGGCCAGTTTGACTCGTGGGCAGAGTCTGGCTCAGTGCGCTGGCAGCCCAGGAGCTGCTGCAGCGTGCTGCTCCTGGCAAGTGCTTGGCTAGTGCCTTCCCCAGCACTCGAGAGTAGAAACAACAAACCTCTGGGATCTGGAGCCGATCAGCTGAGAAGATCTCGCTGCTTCGCTTAGCTACAGCTTGCTGTGACTCTGCAGCTTGGTCTCGGCTCCTTGCTCCCTCCAGGAGGGCGTACGGGGTGGCTCGACCAGCAGCTGCCTTACGTAGTCACCCATCGATCTGTGCAAACAAGTGCTGTGGTCTCTGGTCATTCCTGCATCAGGGAGGGCTTGTTCCTCCACTCAGCCCTGTCCGATTGCCTGGAGAGCTGCTCCGGAGCCAAGTGGTCACGGGCCATCTGCGAGAGCGGGGACAAGGCAGCTCTGGGGAGTTGGGCCAAGCAAGGCGAGCGTTTGCCAGATGAGCAGCTTGGCGCTCTCGCCTCAGACCGCTGCCTTGTGCCTGTGCGGGGCCGGCGGCCCTGAGGGACGGGGCTTGGGGAGCCCAGAACTGGAGCTGTCAGAGATGACCCTCCCGTGTTCACCCCCCGAGCTGTGCGTTCTGCTCACAGCCCTCCTCCTGCGCTGGGAAGCCAGCTGGGCTCAGCCTCGCTCACGAGAGCAGCAGATGGGTGAGGAAGGGCTGATCGAAGCTGACTCGGGGATGGCAGGAGTGGAGAGAGCCCAGCTGCAGCCCCGGTGTTTGGGGACCGCAGCATAACGCCCTGGAGCTCCTCTGCCACCTGGAACGTAACTGTGGACGTTCACTTGTCTCCTCAGTGGCTCCACTTTCAGCTGAGCTCCCTTTCCACCAGCAAGAAATGCCGCCTGGTTCTCTCACAGCCGGGCTGCACCCAGGTGGAGGAGCCTCGGAGGCCGGGGCAGCACGATGGGGCCCCGGGGCCTGCGGTTTCTCCCACCGCTGCGGCCCAGGGCCCCGAGGGGAGGCTGCTGGCCTGGACCCGGGTATCTGCGCGGGCTCTCGGGCGGGTGCTGTCACTAGTGGGCCTGGCCCGGCGCAGCTTTGGTGCTTCCTCTGGCAATCCAGAGCCGTGCAGCTCCCGGGAAGGCCCAGCACAGTGCCGGTGTGTGCAGGAGAGGGCTGGCTGCCGCCCTAGCCGCGTCCTTCGGAGAAGACAGCAGGGTGCTGCCCACCCCCCCAGGGGCTGGGGCCATGCCAAGCCTCCTGGGTTTGCTCTGGCCGAGGGCAAAGCCGTAACATTCCTGCAGGATCTGCCCAGAGCTGTCCGACTCCATCTGGTTCCTCCCTGGGGGAACGTGTCAGCGGCAGTACGGGAGGGGAGAGGCTGCTCGCACTGGGGCGGCTTCTGGAGCCGCCGTGGCGCACGGGACAGCGCTTTTTGGTACGATGATTCGTCAGTTCTTGCAGGATCGATTCGTGCTGTGGAAACAAGTGGTGTGTCACAGGGAGGACAGTTTGTTGGTGGCACTTCCCTTCCCGTGCTTTACCTGTTCTCCCACTGTGTCTGAATGCTCTTTTCCAGTGGCGTAGCTGTTGCTTTTGCTGTGTGTGCGTGCGCATCGCTCCTCTCCGAGAGTGTTGGTCCCTGCTTGTCGTTGGCCTCTGCCCGTGTTCGTCTTCCCTGTTGTCTTGCTGCCTGTGTGTGTGTTTCTAACTGACTGTGCCATCTCTGTCTGTCTCTACCTCAGCTTGACGCGGACGACGAAGCAGTGGTACGCACACCTTTTCTTCCATGGGGTCTGTCTCCTCGTTAGCCACCTCTCTCCTATTTCCTTACGGGTGGCACAGGCTGCAGCTGGAGGCCCGGGTGCTGCTTGCCTCGGGCCGAGCACCCTCGGGCATGGGGAATGGTGGACACGGGGAGCATCAGGCGCGGGGAGTGTGTGCCCGGGCGCTGGGGAAGGGGGTCAATTCCTGCGCCGCGGCGGGCTGGCCCCGCGCCGTTGGCCTCTCGTGCGTGCGCTCTCCCGGGGGTTGTGAAAAGGCAGTGGCCCAGTCGGGAAGGCCAGGCTGGGGGTGCTTGTTCTGCTCTGCCCTCTCAGAGGCGGGTTTCTGGGCTGTGGCGGTGGCGTGAGCTCTCGCAGCCGTGGGAGGCCGAGCGAGGAGGTGGGTTGTGTGGCGAAAGCTGCTCTGGCAGAGGAGTGTTTCCCCTAGAGAGGTGTAGAAAGAGGAGAAGGGGGCCAGTGGTTTGGTCCTGCCCCAGCCCCTGCAGCTGGGAGAGGGGGTGGGGATGTGTGGGCTTCCCTGTGCCACTGGGAATGAGCTTAGCTCCGGGAAAAAAATTCTATGGGAGAAGAAGCAACGAGACGGTGCCCAGTCTGTCTGTTCGCAGCCATCAGGGCCTGCTCGGGCTGGGCACGGCGCAGGCGAGCGGTTCCCCTGGGGGTGCCAGGTCCTGGGGAGCCCTTGCGTGCTGCCTCGCAGCGTGAGGCTCGCTGCCGCCTTCTGCTCGTGCCGACTGGGCCTGCTGGCTGGTTCGGCGGGTCTCCCTCCTCGCCCCAGGCCCTGGCCCCAGTCCCTGGCCCCAGCCCCGCCCGTGGTGCGTCTTGGCGCAGGGTCCTCTGCCCGCAGCAGCCCCGTTCCAGCCGTGCTGCCGTGAGGGGACACGCTGCCCGCTGGCTGCGAGGGCACTGTCGCCCTGTCCCTGTGCACCGGAGGATTCAGGCTGCTGCTGGCTGCAGCTGGCTTGCCCTCCATGCAGCCAGCTTGCCCCCCCATGCCACTGGCTTGCCTTCCATGCTTCTGGCTTGCCCCCCACGCAGCCAGCTTGCCCTCCACGCTGCTGGCTTGCCCTCCGTGCAGCCAGCTTGCCCTCCATGCTTCTGGCTTGCCCTCCATGCTTCTGGCTTGCCCCCCACGCAGCCGGCTTGCCCCCCACGCAGCCGACTTGCCCTCCACGCCACCGGCTTGCCCTCCACACCGCCGGCTTGCCCTCCACACTGCCGGCTTGCCCTCCATGCAGCCAGCTTGCCCTCCATGCGGCCAGCTTGCCCTCCATGCCACTGGCTTGCCCTCCATGCAGCCAGCTTGCCCTCTATGCTGCTGGCTTGCCCCCCATGATGCTGGCTTGCCCTCCATGCAGCCAGCTTGCCGTCCATGCTCATGCTCGCCCCTCGCTTGGCTGACAGGCTCTGTTTTCTCTTGCAGAGGACGATCTCCCTGGGAGCGGGGGACAGGCAGGTGATCCAGACCCCCATCAATGACTCGCTTCCCGTCAGCAGCTGCAGCGTGGCCCTGCTCTTCCGCCAGCTGGGTGAGACTCTCCCCATGGCCCCTTCCCACCACCTCCCGTGCCAGAGCCAGCTGGCCAAGCCCTGGGCTGGGAAGGCCCCGCACGTCGCTTCCCCCCGCGCTCCCGAGCCCGCCTCGTTAGCTCAGGGCTCTCCTCCAGCTGCAGCCACCTCAAGCTGAGACCTTCCCCGGCCCCGCTTCGCCCTCCTGTTCCTGGCAGGGCAGGATCCTGGCAGCTCGGGCCCAGCCTGTGGCCAGACCTCGCGAGACAGAGCCTGGGCGGTGGGAGGGAGCGCCCAGAGGTGTGTGCGGCCTTTGGCCCTGTGCCTCTGGTGAGGGGACACTGCTGGGCACCTCTCAGGAGAGGGGCTTCCTCGGGGGACCCAGAAGTGGCTCTCTGGGGGGATGCTGAGCTCCTCTGTTGTGGAAATGGGGGGTGGGATCCAGCCCACGTGGGGATTTTGGTCTCCGGAGGGGGTGCGAGAGGGGAACCCTCATTTCTGAGCTCTCTCTCTCCCTTTCTCCCCAGGCATCACCAACGTGCTGTATCTCTTCTGTGCAGCGCTTACGGAACACAAGATCCTGTTTCTCTCCAGCAGTTACCAGAGACTGACCGACGCCTGCCGGGCTCTCCTGGCGCTTATGTTCCCCCTCAAGTACAGGTGAGGGAACCCCACTGCTCCCGGAGCCCCTCAGCCTGCCGACGGCAGCCTGGAGCCCGTGCGGCCTGTCCTGCCTCCCCTCGCTGCCTCCCGCTTTCCTGGCTGCTGTGACTGGTAACTGGCTGTGGTTGGGTGCTGGGGCGAAGGGGCAGGTGGGTGAATGCCCACAGCTCTTGGCTGTGCTGAAATGCCGTTTCCTGAAGCCTTTGGCGTGTGCAGCATAAGATCAGCTATGGGAAATGGCACGGCCAGCAGGGACAGGGAAGGGATCTGACCCCTGTGCTCGGCACTGGTGAGGCCGCCCCTCGATGAGTGGGTTCAGTTTTGGGCCCCTCACTCCAAAAAGGCCATTGAATGACTCGAGCGTGTCCAGAGAAGGGCAACGGAGCTGGTGCAGGGTCTGGAGCACAGGTGTGATGGGGAGCGGCTGAGGGAACTGGGGGGGTTTAGTGTGGAGAAGAGGAGGCTGAGGGGAGACCTCCTGGCCCTCTGCAACTGCCTGAAAGGAGGGTGCAGAGAGGGGGGATGAGTCTCTTGAGCCAAGGAACCAGCGGCAGAACAAGAGGGAATGGCCTCAAGCTGCGCCAGGGCAGGGTCAGACTGGCTCTTAGGAAGGATTTCTTTGCAGAAGGGGCTGTTGGGCGTTGGAATGGGCTGCCCAGGGCAGGGGGGGAGTCCCCATCCCTGGAGGGGTTGAAGAGTCGGGTTGACCCAGCGCTGAGGGATCTGGTGGAGTTGGGAACGGTCAGGGTGAGGTTCATGGTTGGTCTGGAGGATCTTCAAGGGCTTTTCCAACCCAGATGATTCTGGGATTCCAGAACGTCTACGGCAGCAATGGGCCGCGAACCTTCCACCCCTGCCTCCCTCCTCTCTCGGTCAGACCGGGGCTCTGGCACTGGGGGCAGGGAGCGAGGCTTCACCAGCAGCGTCTGTAGCTCCAGGGGCTGCTGGTCCACACTTTTCCTAGCCATGGCAACTCTTGGCAGAGGGAAGGAAGCCCGTCGGGCTGCAGGATGTGGCCTGGCAGCGCGTGATCACCCCATGGTGCATGTGGGAGAGGCCAGAGGTGCTTCTCTCTCCAGACTCTGGCCCCTTTCCCTCCTCTCGGCTGCGCTGCAGCCTGTGCTGAGCACCGAGCAGCACTGCATCGCTTCCAAGGGAGTCCTCCGGCCTGGCCCCGGGCATGAAGTCTGGCTGAAGGGGAAGGCTGGACGCTGGGAGGCTTCCAGAAAGCTGCGGTGCAACTTCTGCCCTCCCTAGAAAGGGACACGGGCACACAGGGCTTTTGTTAAGGTGCTGGTGGTGGCCAGGCCGCTGCGGTGAGTCCTGTGGGGGGGTTGGCACCCTGCTGGCCCCCGCCCCGGGGAGGTGGTGAGGCTGTTGGCCCACGGGGACGTGCCAGCTCGCAGACTGGCTGCTGTTGGCCCGTCTCCCAAGTGGGACAGCGGAGAGAGACGGGCTGTCAGTGCTGCCAGCTCCTGTCGCGCTGTTTCCATGCTAGCCTGCCATACCCCCCTGCTGCAGAAAGGCCATTTGTGTTCCAAAGAAAGCTCGCTTTTGGAGTTAAACCGCTCCACTGGAAACCTTTCCCTCCATCAGACTTAGATTATAGCTCCAGGGCCAGAGAATGATCATGGTCAGCGTCAGCGAGCCTTCGAAACCTTGTGTGGCTGTAGGGCACATACTGCCTGAGGGCTGGGGGTGCCAGCAGGGAGCTGGGGAGCCTCCAGCATTGGGGAGGGTGCTGGGGCAGAGAGCGGGGCTGGACGGGTGCAGTGATGCTCTTTTTTGGTTGCAGTTTCACGTACGTGCCCATCTTGCCTGCGCAGCTCCTTGAGGTCCTGAGCACGCCAACCCCCTTCATTATCGGAGTCCACTCCATCTTCCAGTCGGAGACACAGGAGCTGGTGAGAGGCTGCGTGCCCCGTCCCTTGCGCCGGGGGCAGGAGCGCTGCAGGGAAGACGCGGGGCTTGGGTGACAGCGGCGAGCGCTGTCCTGAGGGTGCCTGGGGCAGCAGGCTGAGCCCGCCAGCTTGTACAGGCTCAGCTTATCCAGGCTGGCCAGCCCGGGCTGCGGTCCAGACATGCCCCACAAGCCAAGCAGGGCTGGCTGGGCCATGCGCCGTCGGGGCTCGGGGCTGGGGTTAACCGAGGATTTAATTTTGAAACTCATCCGGCAGCGCCAGTCCCAGAGGTGTGTTGGCACTTTGGTTCAGAAACTGAATTAAATCAGAGCACAACGAGTCTGATCTAAACTGAAACAAGCTTTTGTGCAGCCTCCTGAAGGAACGGCAGCGTGCCACTCGGGTTAAGCAGGCTCCGTGTTGGGCCGGGGTTGGTGTTTGATGCCTCACCCAGGCTGATAAAGGTGCCACGAAGCGAGGGCAGGCGCCTGCTGAGCAGAGCTGCGTCCCCCTCCTGCCACCTTCCTTGCAGGGAGCAATGGGATCCCTTTACAGCTTGGGTTTGGTGACGGTGGGGAAGAGAAAATAACTCCCGAGGGCTGGAGCACTCACCGAAGGTGGAGAGGAGACAGGCGCTGCCCCAGGCCCTCCTCTCCTGAGCAGGGCTTGGGGAGGGTGTCGGGGAGCCCTGGCCTTGCCTCACACCTGTCCCTCTGCTTCCAGCTGGACGTTGTCATCGCAGACCTGGACGGCGGGACAGTGAACGTCCCTGAGTGTGTCCATATCTCCCTGCTCCCTGAACCCCTGCTCCAGCAGACGCGGGAAGCCCTCTCCATGGTGAGTGCCGCAACCTCTCCCCCATCCGCAGGCTGCCAGCGCCTCGGGCACCACGCAACTTCCCCAGGGGAGCTGGAGCGGCGCCGCAGGGACCTTTCCCGATCCCCACGGCCTTGGCGCTGCCAGGGGGAAATTTCTTCTGCCAAGGGTTTCTGGGAAGCGGGCGGCTGGCGCCCAGCCCGTGGGCAGGAAGCACCTGCGGCCCTGAAGCTTTTCTGCTTGCGTGTTGCCGGAGAGCGCCGGCCCTGCGAGAGCGTGCCCAGGGCAAATGCTGCACGCCTCAGCTTCTGCTCCTCAGCTAGGCCCGGGGGGAGCCGGGGGGGCCGCTCCTGTCGCCGTGCTGAGCCCCCAGCCCTCCTGGTGCGCAGAGCTGGAGCGGCTTCCCCTTCCCCCCTGCCCTCACTCCCCCGAGCTGTCCCTGGGTCCGCGCTCTGGGCAGCGAAGCTTCACGAGGAAGGGTCAGGCCTTGAGGCTTCCCCTGCACGACGGCACGTTCTCTGGTACCTGGTGGTTCCAGCCCTGTTTCCCAGCTCCTCGGGCCTTTTCTGGGGGTGCTGTTGGGGCTCTGGGGATGCTACTTGGGTAGAGATCACCCTGGGCCAGGGCCTGAGCATGCTTTGTGCCTTCTCTGTGCAGGTCTTGGACCCAGAGCTGGAGGTGGCAGATCTCGCATTCCCCCCTTCAACAATTTCTGCCTCTTCTCTCAAAATGCAGGTGAGTGGAGCGGGAAGGAGGGGACAACCCTCAAGGGGAGGCTGCTGTCCCTGCTGGGCACCCCCTTTCCTGGGCCTGGAGAGCACAGGCACAGTCTTGGTGTTGCTGAGGTTGAGGCACATCACTGCCGGGACACCGAGGCCATGGCCTGGAAGCCAACAGTGCCGTTTCAGTAGCCAGCCCGGGTTTACTGCCACACTGGAGCAGGGGCTGGAGGCAGACACCAAACATTTGGGCACTTGAGCAAAGCCCAGGGCTGCGAGAGCTCCCTTCTCCTCTGTGTGCAGTGTGGGAGATGCTGTGCAGGGGAGGCAGAACAGGGAATCCAGCCCACGTGTGCCCTTTTCCCTGGAATCTCTGCCGAGTTTCCTGCCCCGCTCAGCAGATGCTGACCCTGCCGCATGGTTTGATCCCCTCACCTCTGTGCTGGCTGTAAACTCCTTACTCAGGGGCTGGCTCATCTGCCCCCTCTCCCCCACCATGCCGTGACCACCCCGTCCTTCCCTCTCTGCAGGATAAGGAGATCCGTGCCGTCTTCCTCCGCTTGTTTGCACAGCTGCTTCAGGGCTATCGCTGGTGTCTGCACATCATCCGCATCCATCCCGAGCCCGTCATCCGATTCCACAAGGTGCGGGGCTGGCTGACGCCACCGGCCTGGCTCTGCTCCGAGCTGGGCAGGCAGCTCCCGGAGGGGTAAAACCTGCTGGGAGTGGGGTGATGGGGAAGAGGGGGAGCCTCTGGGGAGAGTGGGGAGCGTGTTCCTGCTGCACTCCCCTCTGGCTGCTCCACGCCGCAGAATTTTTCGGACTGTGCTGTGGAATAACGTTTGGGCGGAGGTTGGGAGGAGTTGGTCTGTGGAGGGGTTTCAGCTGTATCTAGAAGACGGTTCTGTGTTTCCAGCAAGCGAGCTCTCTGGCATCGCTCCGGGGTCCACCTGCATCCCTTGTTTGTCCTTGACTGTCCTGAGGTCTTGCAGGTCAGACAGCGCTTCCCTGTTGATGCCTTGTGCAGTCGGACGCGCCGCAGCTGGCGGCTCTGGCCTCGGGCAGCCTTGGAGGCTCACGGAACGTGTCCCTCACGTCCTGGCCTGCAGCGGGGCATTGTCCTAACATCTAGGGAGAGGAAAGAGGCCAGGGCAGTCCCTCCCTGGCACGTCTGGGGTGCTAGCTGTACCAGGAGGGAGAGCTGGGAAAAGCTTAAAGCGTTCGGGCATCCCTGGGAGGAGACCTCACTCAGGAAAAAAGGCAGCAGACGGGGAGCGAGAGCAGAGGGACCCGAGCGCTGCGGCTTGGCGTGGCCTCATCACGCAGCCCTGCCCTCCCCGCGGCACGCTTGGGGCCACTGAGGACAGGCAGGCAGGAGCCTTCCTGCTGCTGGCACCTTCCCGCTCTGCCCAGCCCGCCGCGGGGTCAGGGGGGCAATGCTTTGTACCCCCAAAAGTGTGTTGGGAGAGCGCGTGAGCCCGGGCTTTGCGGTGCCAGCACTGCAAAACGTGCTCTGGTCTTGAAGTCAGCAGCGTGCTCAGAGGGCGTTGGAGCTGTATTTTTATGGTCAGTAAAGATTCCCGACAGGATTCATTAGTTCCATAAAATCATAAACATGCAGTAAACACAAGAAAATGCCCTTTCGTAAAACTGCTGTAAAATGAATAAAGTCTAGCGAACTTCCATTTCATAAGATCACCCTGTGCAGCACCTGCGCGTGGCACAAACCAGCCTGAATGTCACTTTCTCAGCTGCTGGGGTCGCAGCAGCAGCCCTGCCTCTCTCCCAGAGGGTGAGGGCTGTGGGACTCGGCAGTCTGGGTTCCAGTGCAGCACCCAGCCCAGCGCCTGCCGGCTCTTCCCCCTGGAAAGGGGCTGGTCCAGCTCCCCCGCTGAGCGTTGTTCAGGATGAGACCAGCACCTGTAGCCAGGAGTGAGGGACATGCTGTGCTCCGGCTTCCCCTGGTGCAGGTTTCTTGCACCCGTGTCGGCCACGCTGCTGCGCCAGCCCAGGCGGTGCTGCTGACGGTGTGTGTGCTCTCCCCTCTTCCAGGCAGCCTTCCTGGGGCAGAGGGGGCTGACGGAGGACGACTTCCTCACCAAGGTGCTGGAGGGCATGGCGTTCGCTGGCTTTGTGACTGAGCGGGGGGCCCCGTACCGCTCCATCGACCTGTTCGACGAGGTGAGCGGCAGTTTGGGGGCAGCACCCCCCTGCCTGACCATCCCGCGTGGCCTTGCTCTGCTCAGCTCTCCCTGCCCCTTGAGGGGCACAGCTGGGGATCTGCCATGACGCCCCCCCCAGCTGCAGTGTCGACCCAGGGGCCAGAGCAATGGGAGGGGTGGCTGGATCCTGCCGAGCAGGCAGCTGCTCCTCTCACCCCTCTCTCCTTCTCCCAGCTTGTGGCTTACGAAGTGAAGCGCATGCGCGCAGAAGAGGGGAACAAGCAGAAAATACTGCGGCACATCAAGGAGCTGGCGGAGAAACTTTACAAAAATGTGAGTCCCGGAGGCCTGAGTGCAGGAGGGGGAAGCTGCTCAGGGCGGGGTACGGAGCCCCAGTCGGTCTGTCCCCGTTCTGTAAGCTCGTGCTGGAACGGGTGCTCGTGGTGCACGGTCCTGTCCCACCCTGCGCTGCCACGTGTGGCAGGAAACCTGCTGATGGGCCCAGAAGGGTCTGGCCTGGCATGAGCCACTCCCAGGAGCGGGATTCCTCAGATTCAGGTGGCCTGGGCATCAGGCACTCCACACCTTTCACAGAATCCCAGAATTATCTTGGTTGGGAAATCCCTTGAAGATCCTCCAGTCCAACCATGAACCTCACCCTGACCGTTCCCAACTCCACCAGATCCCTCAGCGCTGGGTCAACCCGACTCTTCAACCCCTCCAGGGATGGGGACTCCCCCCCTGCCCTGGGCAGCCCATTCCAACGCCCCACAACCCCTTCTGCAAAGAAATCCTTCCTAAGAGCCAGTCTGACCCTGCCCTGGCGCAGCTTGAGGCCATTCCCTCTTGGCCTGCTGCTGGTTCCTTGGCTCAAGAGACTCATCCCCCCTCTCTGCACCCTCCTTTCAGGCAGTTGCAGAGGGCCAGGAGGTCTCCCCTCAGCCCCCTCTTCTCCAGACTGAACCCCCCCAGTTCCCTCAGCTGCTCCCCATCACACCTGTGCTCCAGACCCTGCACCAGCTCCATTGCCCTTCTCTGGACACGCTCGGGTTGCTCTGGAGCAGCCGCTGCTCTTGTCCTCTGACCCGGGTGGGCCAGCTAAGGTCTTCTGAAAGCAGAGCAGCGCCTGCGGGGCCTGCAGCTGCCTCAGCACCGAGCTCCTGGATGGTCCTTTGCTCGCTGCTGTGCCCAGGGCCAAAGCGAGGTGTCCTTGCGGCTCCTGGGAGCGGAGCGTGCCGGACTCTGGGCTTCTGGGGGTTGTAGATACCAGCTGGGAGAGGGCTTGGCCCAGAGGTTGCTGCAGGACGCCTCACTGGGGCTCCTGCCCTGGGAGAGGGCGCGTGACGCCCCACACCTGAAAAGAAACTGTCTTTACTGTGCCAGGAGAACCCGTACCCCGCGGTGACCATGCACAAAGTGCAGAAGCCCACGGAAGGCTGTCACCTGCGCCTCCACCAGAAGCCTTTTCCCCGTTTGGATGAGGGGACGGTGCAGTGGATCATCGACCAGGCCACCGCCAAGCTGCAGACGGCTCCTCCGGCCGTGAAGGCAGAGAAGAAGTGCATGGTGCCCTCGGGACCCCCCATTGGTATGTGTGCGCCGAGGGCCTTTCCCTGCCGTGGAAAACCCAGCTCAGGAGCAGCTTTACTGGGGGTTGCTGGTTCTCTTTCACGCTCCGGCATGTCCGCGGGTCCTGCCTGAGCAAAGAGTGCCTTGTAGAAGCAGCTGCTGCCCTTAGCTTCTGCCTCTTGGGCTGCTAGAGCTCCCTGAGGTCTATCAGCGAGCACGAGGGGGTGGCTGAAGCCCCCATGGTTATTCCTCCCACACAAGCTCTTGGGGCCTAGAGCCCTGCCCAGGCGGAGCAGGGGAGGGGGCACCCATCTCCCCCCACCCAGGGGTGAAAGTCCTGCCCCAGCTGAACTAAGGGGCTATTTTCTCCCCAGCTGCCATCATGGAGCGCAACGGCAATGCCCTGGCCAACAGCGCCCGGCGCCTGGAGGTGGTCAGGAACTGCATCTCCTACGTCTTTGAGAACAAGATGTTAGAAGCCAAAAAGGTGAGGGGGGGGGGGCCCTGCGGAGCTGGCAGTTGAGGGGAGGGCAGGGGGGTTGCTCTGCCTTTCCTCCGTGGCCGGCTGGGGAGAACATTCCCTGTCCCGTTCGTTCACGTGTTCCCCTCTCAGTGCAGTTCCTCCGTGTTGTGTCCCGGGGCTTTCGGCCGATCGTTCTGCACCAGCTTAGCCCTATTTCTGCATCTCCCAGTGCCCCCCACCCCCAGGGTCTGTCCCGTGGAGATAACAGGGCTGGGGGCCCTCCCAGGGCTCTGCTCCTGCTGCCCAGATGGGGGGTTCTGCTCCTGTTTGCCTCCGTGACGGGGCACGGGTGAGCCATCCGCCAGCACCCCGGTGTCAGCCAGAATGCGAAGCCCCTCCTCGCTATGGGCTGCCCTTGACCTCACTGTCTGACCTGAGCTCCACCAGGCCCTGTCTTTCTCCTGGGTGACTTCTTCTTTCCTCCGCAGTTGTTCCCCGCTGTGCTGCGTGCCATGAAGGGCCGAGCGGCCCGACACTGCCTGACCCAGGAGCTGAACCTGCACGTGCAGCAGAACCGGGCGGTGCTGGACCACCAGCAGTTCGATTTCATCATCCGCATGATGAACTGCTGCTTGCAGGTAGGAGGGGGCTGGTGAGGGTGTCTCTTGGCAAGGAGCTTGTCTCCCCTTGGGGCAGGGATTGAAGTGGGCCTGGGGGTCCTGTGGTGAATCTTGCCACCACTGCTCTCTCCCCCAGGACTGCACTGCCATGGACGAGCACGGGATCGCAGCCGCGCTCTTGCCGCTGGTCACCGCTTTCTGCCGAGTGAGTATCAGCCACGTCCCCACCCCCCGCACGGCCTGCGCTGACTCGGAAGCCCTCGGAGGCTGCCAAGGGACCGAGAGCCAGCGCTCAGCCAGGCCCAGGGCAGACTGTCCCCTCGGTGCAGGGTCCTGCCCGGTAGCATTCGACCGCTGGCCCGAGGCTCCCGGGGTGGCTGGAACGCCCGCGGGAAGGGTGCACGGGAACTGGGGCTGCTCAGAAGCACCAGCTTGATCTCTTGGTCGAGTTGAGCTGCTATAAAATTCTACCTCCCTTAAAGCACCTGCAGCATGAGGCCTGGGGGGGCTCTGGGTGGGTGCTTGGTGAACCCCAGAAGTTTGCCTGGAGGGGCTCTGATGCAAGTGTCCCTCCTGCCGGGCCAAGGGGCTGTTGCCTTTCCCCGGAGGGAGCGGAGAGCTTGGCACGGAGCTGTGTTTGTGTGAAACTCTCTTCCACCTTCTCCTTCCTCAGAAACTGAGCCCAGGCATCACGCAGTTTGCCTACAGCTGCGTGCAGGAGCATGTGGTGTGGACCAACATCCAGTTCTGGGAGGCCATGTTCTACTGCGACGTGCAGAACCACATCCGAGCCTTGTACCTGGACAACAACGAGGAGAACCATGCAGATGAGGTGAGGAGGTGACAACGGTGACAGCATCCCTGGAGAGCCGCCACTCTCCCTGCGGGCCCTGAGAGGGCTGTGGAGCCAGGCTGAGGTGTCCCGGTGTGGGGAGATCCCTGTGGGAACCGGGGTGAAGGCGGGTGGGTCTCCTGTCCGTGTGGACGCCTGATGTCTCCTTCCGACTCCTTCAGGAGAGCACGGAGGGGCCGCAGGAAGCCAGGTCTGCCCTGGAGATAGCGTCGGAGCAGCTGAGGCTCTGGCCCACCATGAGCCGAGAGAAGCAGCAGGAGCTGATCCAGAAGGAGGAGAGCACTGTCTTCAGCCAGGCCATCCACTACGCCAACCGCATGAGCTACCTGCTGCTGCCCCTCGACACCAGCAAGAACCGGCTGCTGCGCAGCTCCGGGCTGGGGGACGTGGAGAGTGTCAGCAACAGCTTCGTCACCAACAGGTCAGCAGGGCAGGAAGGCCAGGCCGGGCCGTGCCATGGGGAGGCCAGAGCTCCCTGGGGGTGCCTGGGGCAGCCAGGGTGTTCAGCTGGCGTCAGGATTGATGCGGGTCGCAGGAGTGTTTGGCAGCGAGAGCAGAACCTCTCTTGGGTTCCTATCAAGAAACTCCCCTGGGCTCTGCCTCTCACAGCAGAGAAGAGATGTTCTGGGTTGACTCTTCCCTACTCCTGTCCGGCAGCATCGCTGGCAGCGTGGCTGAGAGCTACGACACGGAAAGTGGGTTTGAGGATGCCGAGAGTTCTGACGTGGCCAACTACGTGGTGCGATTCATCAACCGCTTCGTGGACAAAGTCTGCACGGAGAGCGGGGTCACCAACGAGCACCTCAAGGGGCTGCACGTCATGATCCCTGGTAAGAGGCCTTTGACACCGTTTCCCACAGCATTCTCCTGGCGAAACTGGCTGCTTGCAGCTTGGATGATCGCACGCTTTGCTGCGTAAAAAACTGGCTGATGGCCAGGCCCCAAGAGTTGTGGGGAACGGAGTTAAATCCAGTTGGCAGCCAGTCACGAGTGGTGTCCCCCAGGGCTGGGTTTTGGGTCCACTCTTGTTTAACATCTTTATTGATGATCTGGACAAGGGGATCAAGTGCACCCTCAGTCAGTTTGCAGACGACACCCAGTTGGGTGGGAGTGTTGATCTGCTCGAGGGTAGGGAGGCTCTGCAGAGAGATCTGGCCAGTCTGGAGCAATGGGCTGAGGCCAACTGGGGGAGTTTCACTAAGGCCAAATGCCGGGTGCTGCCCTTGGGCCACAACAACCCCCAGCAGCGCTACAGGCTTGGGGAGGAGTGGCTGGAGAGCTGCCAGTCAGAGAGGGACCTGGGGGGGATTGATAATGAGCCAGCAGTGTGCCCAGGGGGCCAAGAAGGCCAATGGCATCCTGGCTTGTATCAGCCATAGCGTGGCCAGCAGGGACAGGGAAGGGATCTGACCCCTGTGGTCGGCACTGGTGAGGCTGCCCCTCGATGAGTGGGTTCAGTTTTGGGCCCCTCACTCCAAAAAGGCCATTGAATGACTCGAGCGTGTCCAGAGAAGGGCAACGGAGCTGGTGCAGGGTCTGGAGCACAGGTCTGATGGGGAGCGGCTGAGGGAACTGGGGGGGTTTAGTGTGGAGAAGAGGAGGCTGAGGGGAGACCTCCTGGCCCTCTGCAACTCCCTGAAAGGAGGGTGCAGAGAGGGGGGATGAGTCTCTTGAGCCAAGGAACCAGCGGCAGGCCAAGAGGGAATGGCCTCAAGCTGCGCCAGGGCAGGGTCAGACTGGCTCTTAGGAAGGATTTCTTTGCAGAAGGGGTTGTTGGGCGTTGGAATGGGCTGCCCAGGGCAGGGGGGGAGTCCCCATCCCTGGAGGGGTTGAAGAGTCGGGTTGACCCAGCGCTGAGGGATCTGGTGGAGTTGGGAACGGTCAGGGTGAGGTTCATGGTTGGACTGGAGGAGCTTCAAGGGCTTTTCCAACCCAGATGATTCTGGGATTTTGTGACACCTTGCAGCCGTGCTGGGGAGCAGGTGGCTCTGCCATCTCGCTGGGGATCCTCCCAGATCACCGCCGGGCTCTGCTCAGGAGATGGTTCTGTCAGAAGCAGTGGGAAGCTCTGGGGCAGGCTGACAGCCCGCTGGGTGCTGGGTAGGGCAGGACTCTGCTTGCAGTCTCTAAGGTCGTGTTTGCCCACAGACATTGTGCAGATGCACATCGAGACGCTGGATGCCGTGCACAGGGAGAGCAAGAGGCTCCCTCCCATCCAGAAGGTACGGACCGGGCCTGCGGCAGCGGGGGAAGGTTCTGGTGCTGGGGGGGGGGATTCTCAAGCCCCCATCCGCAGTCTGCCGGGGCCTGAACTGCCTCTTGTACCATCCCCATAGCCAAAGCTGCTGCGCCCCAACTTGTTGGTGGGTGAGGAGTGTGTGATGGAAGGGCTCCGCGTGTACCTCATGCCCGACGGGCGGGAAGAAGCTGCTGGAGGAAACATCGGCGGCCCGCCGCTGCTCCCCGCGGAAGGAGCCATCTTCCTCACCACGTACCGCATCATCTTCAAAGGCACTCCCACGGACCCCCTGGGTAAGGGGCCGGTGGGCACCACCTCTTCTCTCTTTAGGGGTGGTCGTGCCTGGGGAGGAGGGGGCCAGTAGCGCTCTGGAAGCAGTGGCCACAGCTTGCCTGGCTGCAGGAGCTGCTGATAAAGGCCTCGGGGGTTGCCTGGGGTGAGCGACCAGCCAGGAACTGGGCCAGTACTGGGCCTTGCTGGGGGCTTGCTCCTGGTACTACAAAAGGGGTGGTTGCTCTTGCTTTCCCCCTTTGGTAGATGATAAATTACTCGTGCCCATCCCAGGCATCATCTACAAGTCGCTGTGGGCCACCTCTAGCCTGCTGGTGGCCGCTTTGCCCTCCGGGGCTCTCTGAGGTGGTGGCCTGGCCTCGTGCTGGGCTGCAGCTAACCCGTTGCGGTGTTTGTGCGCAGTGGGGGAGCAGGTGGTGATCCGATCCTTCCCCATCGCCTCGCTGACCAAAGAGAAGAAGATCAATATCCAGGCCCAGGTGGATCAGTTCATCCAGGAGGGTTTGCAGCTGCGCTCGTGCACATTCCAGGTGAGACCGCGGGGGGCTGTGGACTGCTCCTCCCTGCTGCACTCGCTCGGCTGGTGGGACCCAGCAGGTACGTGGCCATGGCTGGTCCTGGCCCCTGGGACACGGTGCTGCCCAGGCTGACGTGGGCTGGGGGTCGTTTTCCTGAGGGAACCAAAAAACCTCTGCAGCAGGTGACAGCGCAGCTGAGGGGACACAGCTGGAGCCCCCTTGGAGAGGAGGGAGTAGGCTGAGGTCCGTAGAATTGTCAAATGGTTTGGGCTGGAAGGGACCTTAAAGCCCATCCAGTGCCACCCCCCTGCCCCGGGCAGGGACACCTTCCACTAGCCCAGGTTGCCCAAAGCCCCGTCCAACCTGGCCTTGAACCCTTCCAGGGAGGGGGCAGCCACAGCTTCTCTGGGCAACCTGTGCCAGGGCCTCACCCCCCTCACAGGGAACAATTTCTCCCTTAGATCTCATCTAAATCTCCCCTCTGTCAGTTTAAACCCGTTCCCCCTCGTCCTATCCCTCCCCCCTGATCAAGAGTCCCTCCCCCCTTTCCAGTAGCCCCTTTCAGTCCTGGGAGGCCGCTCTAAGGTCTCCCCGGAGCCTTCTCTTCTCCAGCTGAACCCCCCAACTCTCTCAGCCTGTCCCCGTAAGGGAGGTGCTCCGGTCATAGTGTGCAGGAGCAACCTCTTGCTCATCAGCTCAGGGCTCCTTTTCAACTGCTCCGGTGGCTGCTGGAGCCCTGGGAAGGTGTGAGAAGTCCCCACGCGGTGCCCCGGGAGGTGGTTCTGCAAAACCACGTAGCAGCTCTTGGGGGAGAGAAGTACAACAGGGAGAGAGGTCACAGCACGAGTAGTTTTTAAGCATTTTACATCTTGGGGAGACTCGTGGATGTGGAGCAGTGGTGGGAGGAGAGCACCTAAAATGTGCTGTCTGCTCCTTCCCGCCCATCCCCGAGCACGCGGTGACTGGGCACTGGGGCCATCCCAGGAGCAGCGGTGCCAGGCATGGAGCGGTCCCTGGGGTATGGGACAGAGGAGCTGGCACGGAGGGACAGACAGGGCAGCCCCCGGCCTGGCCCGTTGTGGTCCCTGCTCCGACCAGGACTGGGCTCTGCCCCGTGCGGTGGGAAGAGCCTGTCCCAGCCCCGCGGCCTGACCGTGCTGAGCACGCCGAGAGCGGCCCTTCAGCCTGCTCCGCTCTTCCTGCAGTTGCTGAAGATTGCCTTCGATGAGGAGGTGGCTTCAGACAGCGCCGAGGTCTTCAGGAAGCACCTGCACAAGCTGCGCTACCCCCAGCACGTGCGTGGCACCTTCGCCTTCACCGTGGGCCAGTCGCCCAAGCAAGCCATGCAGCCCAAGGCCAAGGAGAAGAACCCCTCGCTCAGGTAGCCACACCATGGGGAGCACTGCAGGGCTTTTCCTTTCCCTCCTCCGGCCCACCCTGGCGCTGAGCATCGCTCACTCCGGAAAAGCTGCAGCACAAATCCTGCGCCGGAGGTGGGGGTTCCCCGAGCCTGCCGTGCTCGGAGCTCAAGATCCCCGCTTGTCTCTGGGGGGGACGTGCTGTTCTCAGGAGCTGTTTCCCAGCCCCGTGCCCTTCAAACTCGGGGAGCGGGGTGTTTGCTTCGGCCGTGCTCCCTGCCCCGAGGAGGCGGCTGACGGGAGAGGTTCGGGCGGGCGCGGGGGAGCGCGGTGGGTAGCGGCGGAGCTCTGCGCGGCGCCCACCTGCGCCCAGGCCCTGCTCCTGCGCTCGGTGGCTCGGCAAGGCTGCGGCGCTGGGCTCTGGTTGCTGCCGTCTTCGCTCTTGGTGTGCCCCGGCCTCTAAGCGTCTCTCCCGTGTTTGTGACTCAGCTCCCAGCAGGTGACCGATATCTTCCAGGGCCTGACAGTGGGGGTCATGTCCCTCGGGCACCTTGGCCATTCAACCACGTAAGATGCCTTTCCCCTGGGTGGGAGCTTGCGAGGGGACGTTGGCTCAGGCTGCAGCCTTCACTGTTCCCAGGGTTTCTTCTCGCCTGCTCTGCATGCGGCGGGGGCTGGGGCTTCTCCCTTGGCTCTGGCAGGTTTGGGGTGTGCTCTCTCCACGGCAGCCCCGCGGGTGCTCTCTCAGTCATCCCGCTGCCCCGTGGCAGATTCCGGGCGGTGCTGAGGGAGCTGTGCCTGCACCATTAACTTCCGGAGACCTCCAGAGCTGCCAGGCCCAGCTCCAGGCCTGGGCGCCCTCTCAGAAATCGGAACTTGGGAGATGTGCTTCATCACCCCCCTCCCAGTCTGCTTCCAGTGCCCCACACTATCTGCAGATCTCAGTCCTCTGGTTAGACCACCCGCCTGGTCCTAGTCCCCGTGCCTGAGCGTGTGTTATTCCTCGGTCTGAAGGTTTTCCCTCCCTTGGTAGCCGCAGGCAGCAGTTGATTCCCTCCCTGTCTGCTTTGCAAAGCAAATTGAGGCTCTTCCTAGCCTCACTTTTCCACTTATCAAGATGGGGCCATTTCTAGAAATCTTGACATCAGCGTAGCTGCTGTCCTGGGTTGGCCATGGCCCCGTCCCTGCCTGATCTATGTCCCGTGTCTCCTTCGTTTGTTCCCCTCTGAGCCCAGGGGCTCGCCGAGAGGGCAATGAGCGTGAGGTCCTGCCTGTGGGCAGGCCATTCCTGCCTTCAGGAATTCCTGCCTTTGGGAGCTCCGTCCTGCAGAGCCTGGTCTGACTGTGTGGCCTTTCTGGAAGGTCTCCTCCCTTCCCCGCTTGCCCCGGCTGCCCTGGGGCGAGCCCAGCCGTGCTCTCCTCGTCCCTTACGTGGCATCGAGCAGGTCACCTGCTGCAGGCTCTGTCCTGCGCCCAGGCTGTGCTGGCAGTGTCCCCCTCCTCCGGGGACGAGCCAGATCGGCGCTGGTGGGACCCATGATGCAGAGGTGACGGCGTTAGAGCCCGGGACAGGGCTGGCGTCCCCTCGGGTCGGGGGGCTGGGGCGTCTGCTCAGCCTGGCCACCCCCTCCAGCCCCCCCAGCAGCCGGGTCCCCCCCAGAAGGGACGTGCTGTAGGCTCTGCCTCGGCTCGGTGCCCTCCTACAGGTGAGGGAGCTGGCAGGTGACATCTCTCCCGCTGTGGTGACAGTGACTTTGGCCCTGCGCCTGTAGCCGGTGGTGAGGGACGCTCCTGTCTCTGCTTTGCTCTCAGTGTGACGGGGCGTTGGGGTCTTTAACCCTTTGGGGGCTGCTCTTTGGGCTGTGCTGGGCTGTGGTTGTGCACCGGCAGGGGCAGCTGGGCTCAACCTCTTCTCTGCTTCCAGGACGCTCTCCAAAAACCTGGTGAAAAACGCCAAGAAAACAATCGGCCGCCAGTACGTGACGCGAAAGAAATACACACCGCCCACGTGGGAGCAGCGGAGCAGCCAGCACTTCCCAGAGGACAACGAGGATGAGATCTCAGGTGGGGAGCACCCTGAGCAGGGAAGGGGGGGCTGTGGGGAGCGGGACGTTCGCTGCAGCATCTCCTAGCTGGGAGAGGTCCCGGGCGTCGCTCTGCAGGGGAGCAGGTGCCGAGGATTGCTGCCACGGTCGCCTCTCCCAGTTCTCCCAGTTCTCCCCAGTCAGTGACTCGACATGCTGGCGATACCTAATGAGGCCTGGGAGGGGAGGGAGCGCTTTGGTCGGTGGCCTCAGCTCCTCTGGTGAAGCATCACAGATTTAAGCTGCAGCAAGGCAGGTTAGGTTAGACGTGAGAAGAGCTTGGCTGGTTTGAGAGTAACAAGGGACTGGAAGGGACCAAAGTCCTCTGTGTTGACAACCCTCCCGGGGGAAGGCGCCTCAGAGCGGACGTGGATGGGATTTGGGGTGTCAGTGGGGAGCAGTGCCTGCAGGGCTGGGCCGGCATGCTGGACACGGCTGCTTTTGGATCTTCTGTTCACTGAGACTCTTTGGATTCTGCTCCATTTGTTCGCTCCCCTGTTGCTTTGCGGCGCTTCTCAGCTCGAGGTCTGCCGCAAACATTACAAACCTCCGCTGTGTCCATTATTTAAGTTATTAGCAAAAATATTCAGGCCCAGAAGAGATGCCTTTGAGATCTGTTGTTGTCCTCGGTTCTGGCGTTAGGAAACGCACCCGGAAAGCCGCCCGTGGAGAGCAGCCACCCAGGGGTGTGTCTGCCTGGCTGTGATTTTCCCAGGCTGGAAGCCTGGCTGGAGCTGAGGTCTCGCCTGTGTTGCCCCCCACTCCCAGGAGGTTGCCCCCCGCTCCCAGGAGGTTGCCCCCCCACTCCCAGGAGGTTGCCCTCCTCTGAGGGAGGAGACGAGGCCAGTGTGATGGAGCAGCCCTGGGCAGCCTTGTGGTGGGCTGGTCCTCATCCTGCAGTGGTATCAAGCGGTGTGAAAGCACCAAAGAAATCTGCTCTCATGTCACTACCCAGGCAGATGACTTTTCCTTGGACTTTTAACCTCCCAAAGCCCCATCCCCAGCCCTGGGCTTTCAGGTGAAGGGCGTGGGGGGAGCTCCTGCCCTGTCCTGTCTCTGCTGGATTGGGAGATGCCCTCACGTCACCTCCAGCTGCACGTGGGACACCAAGGTCAGACCTGGATTCCCCTTTGTCCTCCGCAGTGTCCGAAGAGATGGACAGAAGCACTTTGACCCCCACCACCACCATCAAACCTTCGGACAAGATGACCATCAACCACCTGGTGGAGCGAGCCTGCTGCCGTGACTACCAGCGGCTGGGGCTGGGCACCCTCAGCAGCAGCCTCACCCGCTCCAAGAACGAGCCCTTCCGCATCTCCACCGTGAACCGCATGTACGCCATTTGCCGGAGGTGAGCCTCAGCGGGCCGAGGAGGGGGGTCTGCAGGGCAGGAGAGGACAGCGGGGGGGATCTCTCCTGGTTTGTGGGCGCTCTGCCCAGCCTCCGCTCTCTCCCGCAGCTACCCCGGGCTGCTCATCGTGCCGCAGAGCATCCAGGACAACACGATCCAGCGGATCTCCCGCTGCTACCGCCAGAACCGCTTCCCCGTGGTGTGCTGGCGAAACTCCCGCACCAAGGCTGTGCTGCTGCGCTCGGGGGGGCTGCACGGAAAGGGCGTCGTGGGCCTCTTCAAGTCCCAGAACGCTCCTACCGCAGGTGCCCGTCACCCCCTCACTGCCCCGGGCAGCGCCTGTACCCGCACTGGGCCGCAGACCCCTCCTCGGGCCCGGCGCCGGCGCGGTGATGCCCGCGGCTCTCTCCTCCCAGGCCCCTCGCAGACAGATTCCACCAGTTTGGAGCAGGAGAAGTACTTGCAGGCCGTCATCAACTCCATGCCGCACTACACCGACGCCAGCGGCCGCAACACACTCAGCGGCTTCACCTCCGCGCACATGAGCAGCTCAGGTGAGGAGCTCGCTCACGGGCTGCGGCGCTGGTGCGCGCGGGGCCCGTCCGTGGGTCGCGCTGTCCGTGGGTTGCGCCGTCTGTGGGTCGTGCCGTCCGTGCCAGGGCCCGGGCAGCCAGGTGAGCCGCTTCCCCGCTCTCCCGCGTCGGGAGGAGGTGGCGGAACCTTCCCCGCGCGCTCTCTGGAGCTCCCAGCCCTCTCTGGGCTTCCGTGGCTGGTGGTGGGGATGGGTTTTGGGCAACCCAGCGGCCCCCGCTGGACCCACGAGCGCTGGGAGCCTCAGCCTGTGCTCGGATTCGGGCCGGGTGGGGACAGACCCCGCGAGCCGAGGTCTCGGTGCCCCCGGCACAGTGGGCAGCAGTGCTCGGGCTCTGCCGCGGGAAGCCTGGGTAAGTCTCTGCCTGCCTTGCCTGCCCTTCGCTGCGGGCAGAGCTGCCGTCCCACCACGCTCCGGTGTCATTCCTCTGGCCTAACCATTCCACCCCATCCGCGCTGCGTGAGCGGGGCCGGAGGGACCTCCCTGCAGCTTGGGGACGAGGGGACTTGCCAAAAGCCGCTCCGAGGCCTCTCCACTGGTGCGGGAGGATGTGCCCGGAGCCGTGGGGGTGGCAGAGGAGTGACCTGGCCTGGGGGCTGCCCAGCAGCTGGGATGAAGTGCCTGGGGCAGAGCTGCAGGAGGGTTGAGCCCCGGCTCCCACTGCTGCACTGGGTGCCCTTTTTTTTTTTTTTTTTTTTTTGCTGTGGCTCCAGCTGGAGGGTGTCCCGATGTCCCCTGCATGCTGGCCTGGCCCCAGGCGCTCCTGCTTGCTGCCGCTTTCTCTGGCCCCTTCCCCTCCCTCCCGAGCAGTTGTGGGGAAGCAAGGCGGGAGGGCCCCTCCGGAGCAGCCCGGCGAGGCCGAGAGCTGACGTTTTGTTGGTGCCGCAGATTTCTCCGACAAGAGGCAGCCTAAGCTGGGATCGCTCATGAAGCAGGTGATGGGAGGGAAGGACGATGGGCCCAGTACTGTTAGCCACGGAGGTGAGGACGTGCGAGTGGACGCTGCCTCATGGGGGCCTCGCCAAGGCCCCCGGCTCGGGGCAGCTCTTGTAGAGTAGATGCTTCCCCTTTGCTCCCCCCCGAACTCTGCGCCGCGGGGCAGCCGCAGGGAGGGAGGGAGGGACCCGCTGCACCACCCCGGAGCCATCTTCATCCCCACCGACTGCTCCGGGCGCTCGGTCGGGGTCCCCGGGCGCCTCTTCCCGCCCGGCCAGCGGAGCGTGGGTGCCCTCGCTGAGTTGCTTTCGTCCTCTCAGGGCTCGCTCACAGAGCTCGGGTCATCACTCTCTCCACCCCCAAGTGCGTGTCGCCGAAGGGCCGCGAGACGCCCCGAGGTACGGTACCGCCGGCCCCTAACCGCCGCCCGGGTGCTAACCTCGACCGACTGACCCCCCCCACACACACGCTCCCCCCCCCTTCACATGACTAATGCCCCAGTAACACCCCACCTCGGCCCGCTAACGCCTCCACCGAGCATGTCGTGGTGCCAGCGGTAAGTACCAGGCCTGTCCCCACCCCGACCCCGCAGCGTCCTCGCAGGTTTGCTTTGGGCTCCTGGCATGTCCGCTGGTGCCTGGGCGGTGCTGGGGGCCAGGGGCTGGCGGGGAAGGGGCAGATCCCGGGGTGCGGGCGCAGGCTGCGAAGCCGCTGGGGTTTGGGCTCCATATCTACCAGGGCAGGAAATCCTCCAGCACCCAGCAAGGAGAAGGGAGCAAAAGCAAACCTGGTTCCCAGCACCGTCCCGGGGCGCCGGGTGACGGCAGCTCGGCCAACGCTTCCACGGCGAGCCGCTTGCCCCCGTGCCAGCCCGGCTGGGGGGGCCACGAGCCCGCTGGGGACCCCCAACCTGACCGCTGGGCGTCTTGCAGGCAAGTGGGGCAGCATCCGAGCCAGCGGGCGCGTGAGCAGCTACGCCCTGAACGTGGAGATCGGGTCGCGCCTGGCCGGGAAGGACCTGCTGGGTGCCCAGCACAATGGCACCCCCTCGGAGCCCAGCTTCCTGCGCCAGCACCGCGCCTCGCTCTACATCATCGGCGACAAGTCGCAGCTGAAGGTGAGCCGCGGGCGCGGCGGCAGCTTCCTCGGGGCAGGGCAGGGGGGGCTCTCTGGACGGTGCTGACTCTCCCCTCCTGCCTCAGGGGGTGAAGCCGGACCCGCTGCAGCACTGGGAGGTGGTTCCCATCGAGGTGTTCGACGTGCGGCAGGTGAAGGCCAGCTTCAAGAAGCTGATGAAGGCCTGCGTGCCCGGCTGCCCCTCCACCGACCCCAGCGTCGCCTACCTGCGCTCACTGGAGGAGTCCGAGTGGCTGTCCCAGGTCAGTGGTCACCCCCCAGCCTGGAGGGGCCCTGCCCCAGACCCTTTGTTGTTGCTCTTCCCTCCTGGTATGGGGGAAATCCGGAGCCCCTCTGCGGGGTGTCCCTGGGGCACACAAAGGGAGTGAGGTTGGGGTGAGGATGTCGTGGTTTAAACCCGGCCGGCAGCTGCTCGCTCAGCCTCCCCGCCCAGGGAATGGGGAAGAAAATTGTAGAGGTGGAGGGAGACTCGTGGGTTGAGGTAAAAAACAGCTTAGTAATTGTGATAAAATAGTGACAATGATAGAAAGTACAGACGGGTAACACCATGCGAATCCTGGCCACCTGCTGACCGATACCCAGCCTGTTCCTGGCCAGCGATCCCAAAAACCCAAATCCCGCCATCACAATTCCAACAGCAGAGAGAACCCCCCTTCTCCTTCCCAGCCATCCCTCCTTTATATACTGAGCATGACATTACATGATATGGAATATTTAACTGGCTAATTGGGGTCTGGTGCTCTGGCCGTGCCTCCTCCCAGCTCCTTGTGTGCACGGGCAGGACGTGGGGAGTTGGAGAGACCTTGATCTCTTGGTTACAGCCGTAAACATCAGCGTGTTATCAGCATTCTCATCCAAATCCCACACTGGATCCAAAGTACAGCGCTATTCTGGCTACTGAGAAGGAAAATTAATTCTATCCCAGCCGAAACCACGACAGAGGACCAAGGGTAGAATAGTCCAGAGCACTGCAGTGAGGGACACACGGCTCTGCTCGGGACTCTGCCTGTGGTGTGGGGGTTCAGCCCCCCCCAGGCCTTGCTGTCGCAGATGCAGGGTGCTGCAGTGTCTGAGCACGGGGGTCACAGAATCCCAGAATCCCAGAATCATCTGGGTTGGAAAAGCCCTTGAAGCTCCTCCAGTCCAACCATGAACCTCACCCTGACCGTTCCCAACTCCACCAGATCCCTCAGCGCTGGGTCAACCCGACTCTTCAACCCCTCCAGGGATGGGGACTCCCCCCCTGCCCTGGGCAGCCCATTCCAACGCCCAACAACCCCTTCTGCAAAGAAATCCTTCCTAAGAGCCAGTCTGACCCTGCCCTGGCGCAGCTTGAGGCCATTCCCTCTTGTCCTGCCGCTGGTTCCTTGGCTCAAGAGACTCATCCCCCCTCTCTGCACCCTCCTTTCAGGCAGTTGCAGAGGGCCAGGAGGTCTCCCCTCAGCCTCCTCTTCTCCACACTAAACCCCCCCAGTTCCCTCAGCCACTCCCCATAAGGCTCACGTGCCGCAGCCCTGCGCAGCCCCCGTGCTCTGCTCCCTGGAGAAAGGGTCACTTTTATGCCACATCCAGCGAAGGAGTTTCCCTGCACCCTCGTAACTCTTGGCCCTTCCCTTGGCAGATCCATAAGATCCTGCAGATCTCTGTGTTGGTGGTGGAGCTCCTGGACACAGGCTCCTCCGTGCTGGTCAGCCTGGAGGACGGCTGGGACATCACCACGCAGGTAGGAGCCCTCGGGCTGCCCGACACGGCGGCGACCACCCCCCCGCCAGCCCCTCGAGCCCCCCTGTGTCCCCGCAGGTCGTCTCCTTGGTGCAGCTGCTGTCGGACCCCTACTACCGCACGCTGGAGGGCTTCCGCCTGCTGGTGGAGAAGGAGTGGCTCTCCTTCGGGCACCGCTTCAGCCACCGTGGCGCGCAGACCCTGGCCGGCCAGAGCAGCGGTTTTGCCCCCATTTTCCTGCAGTTCCTGGACTGCGTTCACCAGGTGAGCTCCGAGGTGACGCTGCCGCCTCCGCCACGGCCGGGCCCCCTCCCCGAGCGCCGCGGCTGCAGCCTGTGGGTGCTGGGGTGGGGGGGGTCTCATCCGTGCTGCTCCCCACAGATCCACCTGCAGTTCCCCATGGAGTTCGAGTTCAGCCAGTACTACCTGAAATTCCTCAGCTACCACTACATTTCCAACCGTTTCCGGACGTTCCTGCTGGACTCCGACTACGAGCGCATCGAGCTGGGTGAGGGCAGCGTGCGGGGCCCGTGGTGGCTGGTGGCCCGGTGCCTCGCCCCACGTGACGCCCCCTCCCCGCTCTTCCCACAGGCCTCCTTTACGAGGAGAAGGGCGAGCGGAAGAGCCAGCAGGTCTACAAATCCATCTGGGATTACATCGACCGGCTGAACAAGAAAGCCCCCGTCTTCTTCAACTACATGTACGCCCCCGAAGACGGGGAGGTGAGCGCCCTGCCCCTGCCTGGGGCAGCCCCCGGGCTCCCCCCATCTGCCCGGAGCCGAGCGAGAGGCCCCGCCCCGGCTGGGCCCTGGCGTTTGCCCACCCGAGGGGGCTCTGGGGAGGGTCCTGCCACCTCGGGGAGCACGAGCAGAGTCAGGGCGCCCAGAGCCGTGTCCCCGCAGAGCCGTGTCCCCACAGAGGAGTCGGGGGGGATGTAGTGAGGCTGCAGAGGGGAGGGGGTGCCCGAGCTGTTGCTGCCAAGGTCTCGTTTTGGGCTCTTCACCCCCACGAGCTGGGAACGTCCTTCCTCAGGGTCAGGAGGTGGCAGCTTCTGGGGGCTGCGCTCTGCGGGTGCGGCCGGGCCGCTCGGAGCTCCCGCTGGGCCTGGGCTCCATCTCAGCCAAAGCTGGGAGCTGCTCTGCCCTTCTCCGGCCCAGCATTGCCTTTTCCTGACCAGCCCACAGCCTTCCAGCTTCCACTGCCTCTTGTTACTGGTCAGAAAGCTTCGCCCTCAGGGAAAACTCCTCGTGAAGGGACTGATTCCCTCCTCTGGACAGATGGTCCCTGCAGCGTGGCCGGGGACCTGTCCTGCCTGGAGGCTGCTGCCCTTCCTGAGCGTAACCCCACCGCTTCCGCAGGTGCTGAGGCCGTACAGCAACATTTCCAACCTGAAGGTGTGGGACTACTACACGGAGGAGACGCTTTCCGAGGGCCCCTCCTACGACTGGGAGCTGGCGCAGGGGCAGCCGGAGCACGTGGAGGAGGCGGATCGGCAGGACACTGGTGCCCCCCAGACAAAACGCAAGATCATCTGGCCCTGCTACGACAACCGCGGCCGCGTGGAGCCCGACGCCATCTCCAAACTGCTGGAGGTGAGCGCCTCAGCCTCGCCATGGTGTCCCCACAGGGCGGGGGGATGCTGCCCCGTGCACCCCCTGTGACCGGGGACTGAAGTTGGAGTTGGTTGAGTCTCCAGGACAGGGACAACAGTGCTGGCGTGGGGGTGTCTCATCCCCTGAATCTCCCCCTCAGGAACTGCACAACTTGGAGATGGAGCTGGGGCAGGTCCCAGAGCGCTGGAAGGACACGTGGGACAAGGTCAAAGCTTCCCAGCGCACCGAGGCGCGGCCCGAGGGCAGCCGGGTAGGTGGGGGCTGAGGTGGGGGGGGCTGGCTGTGCCCACATGTGCCCCCTGACTCCAAAAAGGCCATTGAATGACTCGAGCGTGTCCAGAGAAGGGCAACGGAGCTGGTGCAGGGTCTGGAGCACAGGTGTGATGGGGAGCGGCTGAGGGAACTGGGGGGGTTTAGTGTGGAGAAGAGGAGGCTGAGGGGAGACCTCCTGGCCCTCTGCAACTCCCTGAAAGGAGGGTGCAGAGAGGGGGGATGAGTCTCTTGAGCCAAGGAACCAGCGGCAGGCCAAGAGGGAATGGCCTCAAGCTGCGCCAGGGCAGGGTCAGACTGGCTCTTAGGAAGGATTTCTTTGCAGAAGGGGTTGTTGGGCGTTGGAATGGGCTGCCCAGGGCAGGGGGGGAGTCCCCATCCCTGGAGGGGTTGAAGAGTCGGGTTGACCCAGCGCTGAGGGATCTGGTGGAGTTGGGAACGGTCAGGGTGAGGTTCATGGTTGGGCTGGAGGAGCTTCAAGGGCTTTTCCAACCCAGATGATTCTGGGATTCTGGGTGTTCGCTGCTGCAGCCAGGGGCCGAGGAGGGGTGCTGGTGCCAGGCCCCCCCATCTGGGTGTGCCTGTGGGGTGCAGGGCTGTCCCCCCTCCTCACGCTGTGCCCTCTGCTCCCCGCAGACCCCCAGCTCCCTGCTGATGTCCTCCGGCCTCTCCCACCACCGGCGCTCGCTCGGCGTCTACCTGCAGGAGAGTGGCGTGGGCTCCACCCTCAACCTCAGCCTCGACAGCGACACCAGCAGCACCTCCACCCCCTCCAGCGGGAAGCAGGGCGGCCGCAGGAGCACCAGCACGCTCTACAGCCAGTTCCAGATGTCGGAGAGCGAGAACAGGCAGGCGGGGGCGGCTTGGGGTGCTGGGGGGTCCCTCCCTGGGGCAGGCGGAGGTGTGTGGGTCCTGCGGAGCCCAGACCCCTGTCGCTTCTTGTCCCTTCTGCCCTGACGCACCCCTGGCCCCCACAGGTCCTACGAGGGGTCGCTGTACAAGAAAGGGGCCTTCATGAAACCCTGGAAGCCTCGTTGGTTTGTGCTGGATAAAACCAAACATCAGGTACTGGGAGGGGTGGGGGGGAGCCTCGGGGTCCGTCTGTCTGTCCATCCCCCTTGCTCTCCCCGGGCTCTGACGCTCGGGCTCCCCCCGCAGCTGCGGTACTACGACAGCCGGATGGACACGGAGTGCAAAGGCGTCATCGACCTGGCCGAGGTGGAGTCCATCACCCCGGGGACCCCCACCATGGGGGCCCCCAAGACGGTGGACGAGAAAGCCTTCTTCGATGTGAGTGTGGCCTTGGCGGGGGGGGGGGGGGGGGGAGAAGGAGCTCGTCCTGGCCCCCTGCTCCGGGTGCAGCCCCGCTCACCCTCCTCCTCCTCTCTCCTCCCCTGCAGCTGAAGACGACAAAACGAGTTTACAATTTCTGCGCCCAGGACGTGCAGCTCGCCCAGCAGTGGATCGACCGCATCCAGAGCTGCTTGTCGGACGCGTGAGGCTGGCTCAGAGGAGTCTCTATTCCAGGCACTGAGTCTCTGCGTCGCACAGAGGCAGCGCCCGGGCTGTGACTGACCGGGACGGGGGGGCCAGGCGGCCTCCCTTCCCCCCCGCCGTGGGCGTGCTGTGCTGGGGCACCCCCGGGCACAGGATCAGGATGTTCCCGCTGGTGGGACTGTGTCGTGCAGGAATTCTTCGCGTTGAAGCAGGCTGGGGGGTGGCGGGAGCCTGTCCTCTCCCCCCAGGCCTGTCTGAGCCCTGTAATTAGTGTCCCCTCTGTGCCCCCCCCCGCGCCGGGCGGCCCCGCTCCCGCTCTCTGTGGCAGCAGGGGCGTGTCAGCTGGCAGGAGGTGGGGGGGGCACCTCCCCTCCACCCACCCCGTGCTGCTGGAGGAAGCGGGAGCTGCCTGCCTTGTCCTGCCCGCGCTCGCATGGCTGCCTGAGCATCCGCGGAGGTGGGGGGACCCGGCCCTGCCCCCCGCCGCCCTGAGCCTGGCCTGGGCTTCGCTCCCGTCTCGCTGGAACTGGGGGGCCGGTGGTCGCGGGGGTGACGCCTGCCCCAGCCACTGTCCCCCGGGCAGCCGCGGGCAGAGCGACCGGCCCTCCAGCCTCACACCGGAACCGAGCACGGCTCCGTGGCTGCGGGGGGGGGCTGTGGCTGCTCCCTGTCCCGGTGGGGGCACGGTCTCTACCTCCGCAGTCAGGCTGTCCTGGCGGGGGGGGACACACACATTCCCCCGCGGGAGGTGCCAAACGCTGCACCCTGGGTGCCCTGGCTCGGTCCCTTCTGTCCCCCCGGCATGGGGCGGGGGGGGCAGGACCAGACCGGCCTCTGTGGCCCAGGGTCTGGGACAGGCCGGGCACTGGCCGCTGCCCCCCCCCCGCCCCCGATCTCTTTGCACAGGTCACCCCCCCCCGCCCGAGCCCTCTTGTGGGATGGAGGGGGCAGCCCCTTCGGGGGGCACCGCACAGCGCTGCCCTCCTCTCCCCACCGCCTCAGGGCTCTTCCTTTCCCTGAGCCCCCCCCGTGTCCCCCCCGCGCCTGTGCTCTGCCTGTGCTGGCAGAGGGGTCCCGGCAGGAGACGTGTGTGTCCCCCCCGCCCCGCCCGCTGCCCCGCTCGTCGCTGTCGCAGTGTCAGTGCAAAAGGGGAATCTCGGTACAGAAACGGCTCCTGCAGCACCTCACCCCCGCCCCTGCACTGGTGTGAACGCGGCCGGGTTTGCCCCCCCCCCCCCCCCCCCCCCCCCCAGGTGTCACGGGGACCCACTGCTGGATGGGAATCGGCCTCTGCCGCCCTCCTGCCTCCCCCGAGCTCGGCCAACTTCTCTCCCTGTCTTGTTTTTAAAGGAGTACAATGTTTTATTTCAGTGCAGAGATCTTTGTACAGTCTTACCCCCCGGTTCCCCTCTTTGTTTTATTGTACAATAATGGCTGTGGCAGGTAGCTGGTGTAACATGGAGGTTTTTGTAACTTACCTGAGCAGTTGTAGATTATTGAAGTTTCTGTACATTGTGTCAAACATACAGAGTCCTTGTATTGTATTGTGCCTAGAGGAAAAAGGTTATTATATAAAGAGAAAACTAACTGAATTTAATAAAAAAATTAATATGACACCTGCCCCTTTGCCTCACTGCCACTGGTAGCAGCTGCCCCCCCCGGGCGCTGGGGGAACCACAGGACCTGGGCTCAGCTCCTGCGTCCTCGGGGGCAAACAAGGGCTTTGTCCTGCCCTGTCCTACCCCCTCCCGCTTCTTCTGTCGGGTTTTACTGTCTCCGAGGGACTCTGGGCCAGGCTCAGCTGTGTTGGTTTGCTCAGGGGTGTTTGTTAGGCCCGGCCTAGGCTCCGGTTTGGCAGCAGAACCACTTCCCCCGGCTCAGGCTACACTGTCAGCCCGCGGGGCAGCAGCAGGGGATGGGAAACGCCATTAAACTGCAAAGAAACTGAAACCCAACGGTGCCGGTTCTCAACCCGCAGCCTGGGCCTGGCTCTCCTGGAACAGCCCAGGGCAACGCTTCGTTAAACACAGACCCGTGACTTGGTGCGGCCACCACGAGGCTGCTCCGGGCTGCAGCCACCCCGACGGGGACCCCTGGGAAAGTGACAGGGCACGAGAGGAGCTTCGGCGCCATCACAGAGTCCTGACCCGTCACCGCCTTGAGCCACAAAGCCAGCAGCTTTCTTCAGCGTGAAGAATTGAGGATTTTGGCACAAGAAGCCATGGGATGGAGAATTTCTTACATTGAATCATGTCAGCTGCAACACGAAGGCACCGGCTACGTACAGAGGCAAACACCTGGCAAAGGTGCTGACGGCCGAGGCCAGGGCTTTGCAGGCTGCCAGGCCCGGCCTGGGCAAAGACTAAACAGGGGCGAGCGAAAGCACCGTCCGGGCTGGCAGGAGAGCACCGGCCCCTTCGGCGCCGCTGCCAGGAGCCAGAGGGCTGCAGGAAGCCCCCTGAGCCCCCCTGCGGGCCCAGCAGCCCCCCGGGGTGTGTGGGGGGAAGAAACCCGCAGGTTTGTGCAGGCAGCACCCTGCCTGTGCCCGCCGCCTGCCTGCTCAGCCCTGCCTGCGCCGGGGCCCAAGTGTGAGCGAAGCCGCCCCGCTCACCGAGCAGAGGGGGGGACGCAGTACGGCGGGGGCTGCGCGTGTCCTGCAGGATGGAGGAATCCACCACCGGCACATGAATTTTGAGCTTTTATTGATAGTTGGAATTTACAGCCTAAAACTGACAACATAGAGAGATGCAGACTTTTTTTTTTTCTTTTTCTTTTTTCTTTCTTTTTTTTTTTTTTTTGTTTTGTACAAAAACAAAAACCAAAATAACCAAAAGCCACCAGCATCAGATTTACAATATAAAAGTTTTGACAGTAGAGAGACTAAAGTACATCTGGAATTACTCAGAAAAATAAACAGGGAAAAAAGGCAGTAATTTAAAATTTGTCCCTCATATATACACATAGATACACAGACATTGCTTACAAAGACCCGGTTTCAACATTTAAGGGCAGTAGGCATCATGAGAAAAAAAGGCTCCCCTACGTCATTGCACTAAATTAATTAACCCAGGTGGGCACCCCCCTTTGCCACCCCTTCCTGGCTTGGAGGAAAGGCCACGGGAAGCTGGGACGGGATTTCCCCAGGCCCGGGCTCAGCGAGGACCCTCCCCACACCAGCCACACTCCCGCTGCGGCCGCGGCAGCAGCCCCAGGGCTCCGTCCGTGCAGGCGAGTGTTTCTTATTGCTATACAGAGTGCATCTCACCTACCAGCCACCCGTCTACGCGGTGGGATTTTTTAAAGGCAGAGATTCAGCCCCTAACTCTTGCTTTTCTGGCCAGGCCACCCGGGCGCCTGCACACAAACCCTGCCCCGAGCCGTGGGACCCTCCCGACAGCGCTCAAGGGGCCAGCGGCAGATTTTCAGGGGCACTGGAAACGCCACGCCTGGATTTTCAGCAGAGCGGGTGCAGAGCTACGCTGAAAAGTTGGTACCCAGAGGTGAGCCCGAGCACTGCAAAATCCAGCTGTCAAACGCCTTCGTGCCCCAGCCCCGCTCTGCCCACGGCTGCAGCGCCTTCGCCCCGCTTGGACTTAAAGCGTCTCCCGTGCCAGGGCCCGGGGAGGTTTCACCCCACGTCCCGGACTTGAGCTCTACCTCGGTGGGGACACAGGGACCGCAGGTGGCCGTCCCCACCGTCTTCTCCCAAAATGAGTGGCCGCAGTGAAGAGCAAAGCCCGGGAGCGGGGCCCGGCCGTGGGCGCCCTGGGAGGGTCCCGCACCCGCCCCCCCCCCCCCGCCGGAGCTCTGCTCCCCTCAGATGAACCTGCCAGCTCTCAGGCTCCGACCAGCATCGCAGCGTCACCACAGCCTCCCGCTTCTCCTGGAGATGAGTAATCTTTTAAAAAAAACCACCCACAATTGTTTTGGCATTTTGGGTCCTTTGGCCTAAGGTGGCAACTGGTGGATTTTCTAGGGCAGACAGGCCTTAAATAAGTGGTTTGTGCTAACAGTCAAAAAGCCAAACGTTTCCAATCGCCTCAAGTCTAAACTGCAGCCTAATGCCAAACAGGAAAGAAACCGCTGGAGGTTACGGAAAAGCCCCGGAGAAGCAACTCCGGAAGCTCCAATTCAACAGACCGTGGACCAAGATCGGGTGGCAAAGAATATTTAATATTCTGATTACTTTAAATATGCTAAGTGCAAATTAACTGGTTAAACGGTGGTGTCCTGTTGAGTTAGGGAAATCAGAGCCTAAAAAGGAAGTTTCTGTTTGTCCGAGCAGATAGACCCTATAGTAAAAAATATCATTAGAACCATGGATATTTCATGTGCAATAATACCTATTACCCACCCCATGTAGAACACGTGTGCGTGCGTGTGTACATGTATGTACAAGCACACGGATGTACACATGCGTGCGTGACGACTGCCTTAAGCACTGCCGAACTGATCTAGTGCCAGTACTCGGGTTGCGTTAAAGAAAAGGTTTACAAAAGATCAGATCAAGAAAAAGGTTTCTATAAAACTTTACATCTCAACTGAAGCTGCTCAGCTAAATTTTAAACACTGTCAAAACCCGGTTTGGATACAAAAGGCAAAGACAGAAACAGACAAGGAATAAAAGTTAAAAATCAACGACCTTCTTTTCCATGAGCCTCACTGAGAAAAACGCCAAAATGAAAAACACTCTTGAGCATTTTTTTTTTTTCTTTTTTCAGTCTGAAAACACAGCTTTACCTACCTAGAGAAAATGGCAACAAGTATAAAACAGTATTTTATTTTGAACTGAAAAGCCCCTACCACGTCATTCCGGTCTCACGCCTCAGGCCAGGGGACGTGAGTCCCCAGTGAGTCCTGCCCTCCCCAAACCTTCCTCCATGTGCCCCGTACCTTGGATTTTTGTGTTTGTACCAATGAACAAGCCGTTTTAGAAGGTGCACACTTACTAATCAAGAAGTTATATGCAAACCCAAAAAGCTCTGAGAAAAATAGGTTTAAGGTAAATTTAGAAATATATATATATATATATATATATAAATAGTCCCTATATACATTAACAACCGAAGATGAAGAGCGAAGGGAGGGAATGAAGAGCCAAGGACGTGCAAACCCAGCACTCTCCGGCCAGCAGCTCCCTGCACCCCCCCGGGCTCTGCTCCTGCCCGGCCCAGCGCAGCCCCCGCCCCCTCACAACCCCAACTGCCTTTTATCAGGCACAACCTTCTGCAAGCGGAGGAGAGCTGATGCTTTGAGAAGAATTTACAAAAATACAGGAAAAAGATTTCAGGCACAGCAAGCAAATGGAAGTGTATTTCTCGCTTCTAAATCTGCTCTTTAAATCACCAACAAGGCCGGCAGAAGAAATAATTTTCTTCCTTGAAATCCCAACAATTCTTTTAAAAACCACAAGGTCTCATCTGTTCTCTTCTGTCCCGTGGTCTGAGCCCACCAGTCCCGGGTCGCTGACCTCCTCAGCCAAGCAGGAAACCAACCAGGAGAGTTAATGCTCCCGTGGACACTGTCAAAATCTCTACACCCAGCGGGGTGGGGGTGCTCACCTGATATTTCCACACTGGCCATTAAGTCCGTCCGCAGCGACCGCCGCAAGGGCTCTGGGCCGCTCCGACACCAACACGCCGCCTTCCCCGTGCGCCAGCCCTGGGGGAAGCCTCACTCAGCCGCCGCCTTTGCTTCCAGGTCCGGTTTTAAGGGTGGATTAAGCCTACGTACGCCAAGCCAGCACATCAACTCAAGCCCTGAGCCCCTCCCCGGGGCTCCCTGCCCGCCCCAGCTCCGCCAGCCCAGCCGAGCACACCTCGGGAAACCGCAGGAGGACGACAGCAGGTTTTTACGCCCAACCCGAGCTGAGCACGAACGAGCTGGTAAGCCCAGACCAGCAAGGCCCGTGCTGGCAGGTTGTGGTGGGTCGGGGCAGCTCTTGGCCAAGGATGGGCCGTGTCACACCGGTGACACCAGCGCCAGGGCCGCCCCGTCAGCGACCTGCCGACAAGCGAGGGCTTCGCTAAGCCCAGATCCTTCTCCCTCCCAGGGCACCTGGTAGCTACAGCATCAGAAAACCTTCAGAAATTCGGATTTTGGCGAAGACCTGCGTCTCCCAGGATGTGAGAGGCTGCGGATTTGCAGGGTCCCACCGAGGGGCAACGCTCCGTAAATACAGCCCCAAACCGCCCAGCTGGCTCGTGGCAAACTCAACGGCCGGAGCAAGGTCCAGCTCGAGCGCGCACCAGTTTAACACAGAATGTTTTAATGGTTCCATTATTTTCAGTTACACTGGTATCGTGCTGCTACGAAAGGCAGGGGCAGTTCTAAAAGGGGGAAGGCTTGTCAGCAGCTTCTCGGGTATTTCTCAGTGACTGTTTTGCAGAAAAATTGCTTTTCATTCAAAAAACAAAATTCGGATGAGGAATATTTATATTTCATAAGGGGAAGATATTTACATGCCCATATTGACAAATGAGGTTTTAATTTAAATTACACGTTAAATAATAAAATATATATTAAATATTAGTTATATTTAAACACAAAATTACGTATAATCAATTTCTTAGGTGCTTTTAAGCATAATTTAACACTTGGAGGACAAATTCAATGTACATTTTTCAGCTGGAGATCAGTAAAACATTCTGAATAGACAGCAGGACGTACACCAGATTTACCTTCACTACTCCCCGCTCAGCGCTCTGCCGCACTAGCCACCACCGCTGCCTCGTTTCTACAATCCTTTCAAAAAAAGGAGCCTGTTCTCCTCGTCCTCACCAGCAACCCCCGGAACCTTCCGCGTGGAGACGGCGATTCCCTCCCCTCTGCCACCCTCCCGACGCCCCGCGCGCCACCAGCGCAGCCGCTCGCTGGGGGTCGGCCCTCAAACTGCCTCCGCGACCCGACTGCCTGCCGAAGCCCCCGCGGAAGGGGAAGGGGCCCTCACTGCGGCCCCCCCGGGACGAGGGGCTCGCCCAGGAGCTCGCTGCAGCCAGGACGCTCGGCCGTGGCGCCAGGGGCGGTACCAAGCGGCGCAGGCAGCCGTGAGGTTGGGGAGGCGCAGGAGGAAGGAAGAGCAAAAGGAACAGAAATACCTTTTGTTGGGGTCTGGATGGATGTAAGGCACTCGAACAGTGGGGGATTTGAAAATCGCTGTTATTATTATTATTACAGCGTGGGATCCTTCCGCGCATCACGTTCTCTTGCCCTGCTTCCTGGCTATCTGGAGATGAAACGTGACTTGGTTCCAACGCTGGAATGAGAAGAAATTACTCCTTTCAACTAAAACAAAGGCACTGGTGTTTTTGTATCTGGGATTTTTATTGCTGACTGTTGTTTTGCCCTAGAGACAGTTTGCTCCTCCAAGGGCACTCGGTCATCAGCTGGAACACAACGAGGGTGAGCTCCCCGCTGGAGCGAGGACGGGGTCTGGGATGGGATGGGGACAGCACGGCGAAGGGGGGGGCCAAACCCGACCCCAGCACGGCCGAGCAGGTGACCGCGACCTCCAACCCCGCGGGAGGTTCCTGTCGGTGCCACGAATGCACCCCGGCACGAGGACACCGCCGCACGTACTGGGGGGAGGAGGCGCTCCGGCCCCTGGCCCCCGGGACAGACCATTTCAGGGAAGGCAGCCCAGGGAAGGGTGGTCTTGTGGATTTGTACCGTAGAGGTGAAGGAGAAAAGAGTGAGAAATGAGACCAACTGAGATCACACACAGAGAATAGGCTCTATCCCAGCCGGGAGCTGGGATCTACGCAAGCACAAGCGCCTTTTCGCGGCGAAGTCTGAGCAGATGCACTGACAGAGGCAGAAGGGTTGTTCAGGGGTTCACAAGGGAACCAGCAGGAGTGACGGATGTGACAAATGGAAATCAATTACAAATTAATAGGATACATGTCACAAGAAGAGAAGTTTCTGCAAGGAAACAAAGGAGTCCCCAGTACTTTGAACCCTCCCACCCCATGCTTTGGCCAACTTGTTTTAAGAAAGAAAGAAAAGTCTGTTCAAAGTCTCAGGCAAAAAGAAAACAGTGCTTTGAAAGTGACTGTGAAGATATTCTTTACAGAGATAATGTTTCTACTTCATCCGTAGGAACTGAATGCTGAATTAACTATCACAATTTACTGTGTTAATTTACTAAATACTTTTAACTTCTAACGTTCTCATGTAACATGCATATTTTCATGTGATCCATATGTTACAGCCAAAATTTACATAAATTCAGAGCGTGAGGTAATTAATGGTTTTCTTTACGTTCTTGGGTTCCGAAGGAGTAAGAATGCAGAACTTTACATGTGTACCAATACACTTTAAGGCAAGTTTCGTGCCCGGGGTTACGCCAACCGGTACCGGCCTGCTCAGAAAACCAACAAAGCCCCCAACAAGGCCCGTCCCTGCTCCCCGCGGCGCTTTGCCTGGTCGCCCTTTGAAGGCTTCGAGCGGACGCACCTGGAGAGGCGGCAACGTCTGACCTTGGGGGAGAAGAGAAAACATGATTTTCTGCATAAAGCCGTTTTTCCAGATTGTCCTGGCAAGTCAGTCACGGTTTGGTGCCTAAGCCTTAGTCTGAAGATGAGATGAGCAGGGAAAGAAAGTTTCGGCGCAAAGTCACCACCAACACGAGGACCGTGGAACCGGCCGCTGCTCCCGGCACAGCAGCACAGCCCTCCCCTCGCCCAGCCCCCGGGGCCGGGAGCGCCCCGGTGACTCTCCAACACCCATTTAAGTCCCCGCGGACACAGAGACGCGGCTCCGCAGGCGCTCGGCCGCGTTGGCAGCAGGACGGAGCAAGGCCAGGACCCGGCTCTGGCTGGCTCAGACGCAACGTTCAGCGTTTTGGCAACGGATTTTCTGTGGGCTGACCAGTGAGTGAGAAATAGTTTCACGCTGTACACGACGAGCAGCTTTCAATTAACATTTGCTGTGCCTGTAGTTAATTACATCTTAAATTTAGTTCCATTAATGATCTGGCCTGGGAGACGCTTTCGCAGCGTCTGGCAATGGCATGCTTCACCGCAGAAGACAAGCTTACTCAAAATCCACCAACAGTGGGAGATTCTCTACAGCATTTCCAGAATTCCTAGAAAGTTCTGAAAAACTAGCTATGAGCATCAAAATTACACGATAAAAGATTTTTCATAGTTTACATCTGTCCAAACAATTTGAGCAAATAAAAAATAGATGGGGAAGGATTTGTCCTTTATAAAAGCCCCCCAACTTCAGGGAGAGAAAAAGGATTCTTCTCTCCTGATCAGCATCAAATATAAAAATACATTTTACATATAGGCATATTTCACTAACGTTTTTATATTTATGTTGTGAAAGGTGACAGCTAACAGTCACTAGGAAATACAGTTAATTTTTGTACAAAAACAAACAGGGAGGTCGGACTGGTCACCACAATGCCCTTCTAGTAATGAGGTAAGTGAGTTTTAGATGAGATAAGCTAACATACAGGAGCCAAATTGGTTATTTTCTGCATTCAAATTTGTCAGAAAGTTCGTATGTAAATGTACACAGGAAAACGCCTGCTTAGGTTTACTTGGAACTTCCTACCAGCTGGCACGTTGTCAGCAGCTACCACGGAGGGAAACCATTATCAAAAATCCCCTTCTCACCCCAAACGAACCAGCGCTCACTATCAAGTCAGAAACTTTAGCCAGTGTGAAACCAACAGGAATTGTATCAAACCCATTTTCCAAAGAATCTTAAAGTTTCACTGAACTGAATTTTAAAGATGGTCTAAAAAGTACCTCTAAGTTGTCCATTTCTGCTACCCAAGACCTATAAAAATAACAAATGAAGCGTAATTCTGGAAACAAGCTAAGGCACTGTCTGTAACTAAACTAAGAATGTGTGGTTCCCCTGACCGGAAAGACTTATTTTTTGCAAGTTGTCATGCAAAGGTAAAATTATTACTTCAAACTTCATCCCGAATTATTTTAAAAATCAGTAATAATGTAAAACCTGTGCTTAGAGTTCCCCGTGCACATGAGATTCTGGGCTCTGCTCTGACTCGGTGAACACACTGGTGCAACCTCACCGGGAAATGATACTTTATTCTAAATGTCTCTTTCTAAGATCGAACGTACAAGCGGGTTTGGGTTGTTCTCGAGTTTGGGACTCTTTTTTGCTCAAAAAAAAATGTTTCTTGCTTTGGTGGAGAAACTAACAATGTAGATATCTTCTATCCACAAAACAAAGACTGCGAAGACGACACAGTTATTAAGAAAAGGGGAAAAGAAGTCACAAAGTCAGTCTTAGTGCATCTTACAAAGGTTGCACCATCCGTTTCCAGACCCCAGAGCTCTCCCCTCGTGTGCCGGGTGCCAGCAGCGAGGTATTCGGCGCCTGCAGACACAACCGAGCTCTACTCGGGCTCCGCTTTCTGAGGACACAGGCTCTGAGGGGGCTGATCCGAAAAGAAAGAGGTACCTGTCGCAACTGCAAAGCGCCACAAACCCGGGTTTAACCTCAGCAAAGGAAAAAATCCTGCTGCCACCTGAACAGTAAGCTATTGAATCAAACAGAGAACAGTTACAAATAAATGCCTAAGCCCTAGATTGTTTAAAGACACATATTGCTGCACTCAATGTCAATACACTCAGGAGCCTCTAAAGCCAAGGTTTTAGTTTAATTAGCTTTCAGAGAGCCTTCAGCTCTTCCCTGCCCACATTGCTCTTGAAAATAAACCTAAATCCCTCCAAGCCTGGCGTTACCCATATTACACCCAACCATACTCTGGATTACATGGTGGTTTGAGTAATAAGGCTTGAACAAATCCTTTTCCACCCTGATTAGGGAAACCATGCAAGTTAGGCCAAGGCTAGAAAAGAAAGAAGCAGTAGCACGAGATGCGCTAAGGAGCGAGGTAACAGTAATGCAAAACGTACTCTGCAAGGACAGTAAAACCACCCAGAAATGGGCAGCACCACCAATTTACAGTTACAAGGCTACTGTGAATTTTCCGTGTACAGTGCTAAATGCAACGTGTCCTAGTTGAAGCCAATTAACAGTAAGCGCCCGAACGCCACGTCGTGAGGATGGAGACACCCAAGTACAGCTCTCCGTTCTTCTTCAGTTCTTTCCTACGCATCAAATTTGGGGCTTTTTTTTTTGTTGGTTTTTTTTTTTTTTTTAAGTAAAGCCCCCATACCATGCAATCTGAACAGAAAGCTGTAAGATACTCATGCTGAGAGAGTTGGGGGGTTCAGCTGGAGAAGAGAAGGCTCCGGGGAGACCTTAGAGCGGCCTCCCAGGACTGAAAGGGGCTACAGGAAAGGGGGGAGGGACTCGTCATCAGGGGGGAGGGATAGGACGAGGGGGAACGGGTTTAAACTGACAGAGGGGAGATTTAGATGAGATCTAAGGGAGAAATTGTTCCCTGTGAGGGGGGTGAGGCCCTGGCACAGGTTGCCCAGAGAAGCTGTGGCTGCCCCCTCCCTGGAAGGGTCCAAGGCCAGGTTGGACGGGGCTTTGGGCAACCTGGGCTAGTGGAAGGTGTCCCTGCCCGGGGCAGGGGGGTGGGAACTGGATGGGCTTTAACGTCCCTTCAACCCGAACCATTTGACAATTCCATGATATGATTCCACAGACAAGGGGCTATTTTTCACCCACTTTTTCACTTGGTGTTTAATGGCCCATGATGCCCACACCAGAGAACTCCCCTGCGCCGCAGGCCAACAGCCACGCTCCTGGATCATGAACCTGCATCGTACTGCACAACCCTTTCTGCATTTCCCCTACTGAGTGCTCTCCCCTAGCATGCAGGGACTGGGATAAGACTAAGAAATTGAATTTCACTTCAGGGAGAAGCATCTTCACGTTCTATTTTAAAGCTGGGCTTGGCAAAAGAGCATGTAAGTGCATTACACTTGCCTTGTGGGAGCTCGCAACCGGAGATAGACACTTTCAGAACAATGGAGTATGTGGCAGAACAGGATTTCAGAGAACTGATGCCAGGGGAAAAAAGCCCAACAAACAAAACAATCAGCACGCCATTGTTTCATTTTGTCTCTTTTTTCTAACGACAGCAAAATCTGTAACAACAAAATCAATTGTATGTAATTTCTGAATATGATTCAGGGTGAGATTGTTGCTTTGGGGAGAGCAAGAGGAGAAGAAAACCTGTTCTTTAAGTGACTGAAAATTGCAAGATAAGCTGCTACATGGCATCAAAAAAGACTGCACAAATCCTGAATGATCTTATTTATCAAGTATAATTCATCTGGCAGCCAGGATGCAGGGCTCTCTCAGGAAGCCTCAGTGGACAAACTGCACGGTCAGTACCAGAGTACTTCAAGAATTTGTTGCACCTCTTCCACCACGACCGACAAACCGCTTTGGCCGTCAACACTGGCAGAGACTGGGGGCCTCTGCCATAGAGCAGCTGTTTCCCCTACGAGATAAACCGAACAACCGCAGAAAGCGAGGCTCGCTCAGCTTTACTGTGATTATCACTGCAGTAAGACAGTGCTTAGCACAACAGAAGGCAAAGTCTAAAAAAACCTTATTATTAAATCCTGACGAAAACACTACGGAAGGCAGTTAAGAGGGTCAGACAAGAAGCCCAAAGAAAGAGGTGTGAAAACCAAAAGCCCTAGGACGGGGCTCCAGAGCCCCAGGCTGTATTCTCAGGCACAGCTCGAACTGGGCAGGAGGGAAATGGTCTTTTCCAACCCAAATGATTCTACGATTTGATGAAATCAAGGCGCTTTGTGGCTGGAAGGATTAAGCTGAGGCTGAAGCACTAAGGAGCACGTGGTGTAAACCTTTAGTGAGCGGCAGTAAGATCTGCTGGAAGTTATGCCACTGATAAACAATGATTTCAACTACAGCTCAATGGCTAATTTTTGGAAAAATGATTTGGGGATGCCAGTAAACAATAAAGCCATTTAATTTTTTTTCCTTTAGGTATGTTATTTAGGAACGTCCCCTAACTTTCATCCACCTTGCACGGCGCACCACACCAAAAACCTTTCTACTGGCAAACTGGGATGCCTGAGCCTTTTTGAATAGATGCTGAGGGGAACACTGTGAGTGGTTGGTTTTTGTTTTCTTATTTTTCTTTTTTTTTTAAAGTTTGTGTACCCATTCTGCTTGCCAGCTGCAGCTCTCTAAAAATGCAGTAAGGGCAGCAAAGCCTTGGGACGCTCATGAAACCGATATCAGGCTTTGCTGAGGACACATTATCCAGATGAGTAACTGGGATTTTATCTGCCATAACTGTTATGACTCAAGAGATGAAGCAATAAATTATATTTGTGTGTGGGAAAATTTTGTTAGAAGACTGGTAAAACTGTGGAATAAACTACAGTCATGTTCCTTGATCACTTTCCTTCAACGGACTGTCTCACCTAAACTTTCATTTGAAGCTGGTGGACACAGTTTTAGAGAGGACCTGATGTCTTTGGGACAGCAAGGGAACTCAAACCGCCCTGCCCCGGTTTGAAGAGGGTATGTAACCGCCCACCTGCCCCCAGCGCTGTTGTCCCTGCTCCCAGCATTAAAAGCCTGCAGTGAGCAACAAAAATAATGAATGCCAACCACTTGAGCGTTTATCTGCTCACATCTCCATGGCTCCAAACTAGTTACGCTTGATCTCTCTGCAGCGCCGGGGTCTGTCGGACTGGAAGCCCCACAGCCGTGCTCCCCCCGTTTAACCCCCAGGCACCCAACCCAGGACGTGGACACCTGAGCACCAGGCCCTGAACGGCCGCATCATCCAAAGGAGCGTATTTTTTCCCACAATCCACCCAGCCAGAGACAAATGTGCTACAATTCAAGAATTATTTAACGTGGGCTGAACTTACCCCTTTTTTAGCTGCTAATTGTGCAGAAAAGGCCCCCTCCCCTCCCAGCGCGAAAGCGCAGAGGCAAGGCTCCGCAGCAGCCAGACGCCAGCAACTCCAGCGGGATCACGGGACAAGCTGCTGCTCTCCTGTAATCCACCGTTTCACCGGCCAAGCTGGGCAAACCCCCTGAGCCGGAACGTTCCAGCAGAACCGTCTTCCCCAGTACGGTCGCCTTGCTGGTTTTGGTCTTGTACAACAAATGTTTGTTGATGACTTGTTATTGATGGCAGAGCTGTACATAAGACAGGAAAGTTAGGCTTCCTGTGCTCCCAGTGTTTGCTTCACCAGGCTGCGCACGATATCCAGCTGTGTGTGTATAAATATACATGAAATAATACATATTGCAAATATATATCTATATACACACTCATCAGTATACATACTCAAACCTAAAATTATATATACCATATTGATACGGACAGGTTCAAAATACTGCACATCAACGAGGAAGGACAGCGCTGAGCTCACTTCTGTTTAGTCCCCACTGCTTTCTGACCAAGTATCTAAGCAAGCAAGTATCTAAGAGGGGTTTTTGAATGGGCGTAGCTGGGTTAAGTCAATCCACGTGCAGCAGAGCTTCCCTCGAGTACGTGGCTTACTCAGTGAGGAGGCAACCCAGCACTCCAGCAGCCAGCGAGCCCCGCGGTGCCCCCACGAGCCGCTGGCAGTGCACAGGGCAGGGCCGGACCGCTGGGAAGGGTTTGGCCAAGTCACCGCCCGCCAGGCCAGGCCCAGGGGTCGCCTAAAAGCAGAAAGCAGAGCCCGGCTGCCCTGCAGAGCATGGGGCAACACCTGGGCCGGCGCAGCGGGAAGCTCAAACACCAGGGACCAAGAGAGGCCACGGACAGTGGGACCCTCCAACCTCTGCGTATCCACTGACTCCAGGTAGAGGGGAAGCTCAGACTTACAAAGAGAAAGGAATTTATGCGCGGTTTACCTATAAAATCATTTCAAGCCAGGCAAGGAAACCACCACCTGACTCTGGATCTGTTCTGAACCGCAAACTCCCACATACCGAGCATGAGGAACTTTTTCTAGACCAGCTGGTTGGTTGGTGTGAAGCCAGCCACCACGGGAGCAACGAGGTACAATTCAGAGCTTAAATCCCAAATGCGGAGGAATCATTCACTGTCACAACAGCAAGAGAGCTTGTGCATTTCTACACATCTAATTAACTACCGGTAAAATGTCTTATCACAGAAGTAACTGGACACAAGTAACCAAATTAATAACCCAAGATAACGAGTCTCCCAGCAACTACACTGTGTTTTTAGATCTTCTCACTGGATATATTTAAATACATTATTAAAGCTTTCATTTAAATTTATAGACTCAAAGCCAAAAGCTAACAAACGGCAAGTTGAGAATCTGCAACGAAAGGCACAGACAGACACGTCCTGGCGTATCTCTCCGAAGCGTTTCAGGATGTTATTGCTGCCAGCTGCTCCGTATCACTTTGCAGGGGGAGGTTACTGCTCCCCAGACCAAGGCGTCACG